>NW_004797306.1:1924574-1941530 GCF_000002075.1 Aplysia californica
CTCGTCCTTCCTACCCTACCTCTCTCCCACTTCCTACCTCTCCCCCTTCCTACCTCCCCCCCTCTCTCTCCTCCTTCCTCTATCTCCTTCCTCTCCCTCCTTCCTACCTCCCCCACTCCTCCTCTTCCTCTCCCTCGTAGTTGTTTCACCTCCTGCTGACGGGACAGTCAGTGTGGGTCTATCCCCCAACCAGCAAGGAGGAGGGGGATGGACACAGATTGTCTGTCCTTCACTTCACTTAAATGTGTTTGACGACGAACTAGCTCTGTCTACGTTGATATCCTTATTACATAATGATAATGCGCCATCATATTTATCAAATCTTTTGAAACGATATATTTCAAGTCATATTTTAAGGTAATCGGCTGACTAAAATAAATGTCTTTTATCATCTATTAAACTTAAAACAATGGGTGAGAAGGGCATTTTATGTATGCCTGCAATGTTTTTTGCCCAGTTGTTTAAGAGGTATCAAATTCTGTGTGCGACAGTGAACATAACCGCTACAAAACTGATGCCAGTGCCGTCTGTTGTGAAGAACTTTTATGGACATATTTTTAATTTCAGAAACATCAAGAGGAGCGAAGATGAGTTCTGTTTCAAGATTTTAAAATGTTGAGTTTCACGGTGCTCGCAAAACCTGTGAGAATGAAATTTAGGATTGGATTTGGAACTAATAAAACAGTTGCAGCTTTTGTGAACTCAGGCATCAACCAATGATGGTCAACAGAATCCTAACGGGGTGCACACTACGGATGGATTTGGCCGATCGCCCGACTCGATCGCCTGAAACTGAAAACACACACGTTTGTTTTTTAGGCGATCGAGTCGGGGCGATCGGCCCGATCGGCCGATCCTATCCGTAGTGGGCACCCCGTAAAGCGAATGAGTTGTTAAGCACAAGCGGAGTCGGCAGTATTGTATTTCAACATTTGTGAGAGCCCAATAATTGATTAATTGGCAGAATGTGTAACAGCAGCTTGGACTGTGACGGATAGAAGGGTCATTACACGTCAACCTCTGAGTCCGAGATGACACCTCTAAAAAACAGAAGAAAAAAAATGATCAAGAAATCTTACAGAAGAGGTCTCTAAGAGGTCCTATGTCTTCTCTCTTACCCTATTGTAGCGATTAACAGTCGTGTTTCTCCCTAGCTTTAACTGCCACTTCCCCTGTGTTTTTCGTGTCCACTTTTATCTCAAAACAGACTGCCTATGTCAAAGGGTTTTATGTGCATTTCAGGCGCTTGAGAAAAAACAAATCTGAAAGCAATCTTCAGATTGTAGATGGGCTTGTTGTGAAAAGACGTATGATGTTCCTCTATACTCTAAGCATGGAACTAACAAGATTGCAGCTAAAACTGCAGCGACAGAAAAAAAAGAAACCTACGAATGATTACCCACTTGATTATAAAAATGTTCTTAACCAACATTCTACATGAACGGCGCACAAGATGAAAACAGGCCAGTTACAACAACAGTGAAGTGACTCTAACCACTTGAAAGCTTCTATGGGCTCAAAAACAAGTCTTACTGATTCAGTGGGGAGGAGGGGGTGGGGTATGTGTGTGTATGTGTGGGGGGGATTGCTCTTGGACAACTCTACCAATGAGACTATTCACATTCTTAAGCTCGTGCATACATTATGCTCAGATTTAACATCTGTATCAGCGTTTAGGAAAGTCAAGAAAATCAAATGTATTCCACAGCTCATCTCAACAAATCAATACCAGTCCAAACGACCGCTATGATTTCAGGATAGAATAGTTACCGTAGGCCTATAGACTGTGGCACATTTCTACACATAGTCAGTTTGTTATTGCTTCCCTGAGAATCTCCATCAAAAGCCAATAATGTCCAAGCAATGAACGGCTCCTTCATATCCTCTACTTTACTCGTTAGTAAACCAGAACCGCGTGTAGTTTCAAATGGTGCACAGCTTATCTCAACTAATCCCATCAGCCCATCGTACTGGTAAGACTGCTGGATCATGTATTATACTGTGTCCATGTCTGCAGCACTTTTTAAAATATTGAAATATGGAGCCCTTATAAAAAAAACTATTCTTTAATTTAATCAGCGCTGGTGTTGAATACCAAAAAAAAAGAAAGTGGCAAATACTTTTCAGTCACGTAGAGAACGAAAGGACCGAAAGCTATATAGAGCAAAAATAATTGATGTATACTGTCCAAATACTCATGACACCTGTATTGTCCAACAAATGCTGAAAGTAAGGACGTGGGTTTTTTTGCGGGGGGGGGGGGGGGGCTGAGCCGACAAGAAGCACATCAACAACTAGTCACACAGTAACATTGCTATGTAATACCTGACGACAGTGGTTTCAAAGCAGGATTTGAAATCTATTGGCAGTTTTGGGGGGCTTTGTTTGTTTATATTTCTTGGTTTGTTTGAGCAGGTGTTTTAAGGCAATATCGACTCAGTTTTTGTTATCTATTGGCAGTGCCTAAACAGAATTAAATATGACCAAAAACTCAAGAGAAACATATTGACAGAATAACGGTCATTTAGTGCTGGGATTAGAGAGTAAAACAGACTGACAAAAACAACAGAGGGAAAGTAAAAAGGTTGGACCTACCAGTGGTGCCATCCAACCATTCGCTGTATTAAGTTGCCCTTACAGAGTGAAACCACATTAAACACACACGTGAGTAATTAGCAAAAACATAGAACCAGCCAGAGGTTCTACTCTACTATTTCCTAGTGAAAGACACTATGAAGAAATGTTTCAAACGTACAAATATCAACTCTTTGGCATTGATCGGAAGACAATCTTCAATTCAAAATTGGACAAGAGAAATTCGCTGGAAGAGAAAAGGAAAACACTGCTCCTGATCGACTTCAAAAGGACTCTAAGGGCTGTGTTCCCATACGCTTGCGGGGTTCTTTGAATACCCTTGAGGTCCACAGCAAAAGTTCAGAACTACGAACATTGACAAATAATTTAGTGAGGAGAGATTTGATTCTTTCAAAAAGGACACATTCAACAAAGAGCTGAGTGCTAAACTTATCAAGAGTCGATGAGGGATGCCAGTACATGTACCGGAATATGACCAGAGCTCTCTTGGGTTTTTTTTTTAGACAGTGAACATTGCACGATCAAGCTGGAATTCGGCAGGTATCAGTGCCCGATCAATGTATACAACCGTGCTTTCAGGAATGACTTGATGCTCGACCGATGAAAGTCTGGAGATCCCGGAGATATTTCGGATTTCAGCAGACTCCATTGTAGTAACTGGTGTCTATGGTGTAGCGGTTACAAGCTGCGATGTCGCACGCAGGAGACCTGAGTTCGATTCCCAAGTGGGAAGAAATGTTTACCCTGTACTTTGGTCTTACTACTGGGATTTTGTGTAAGTTTGAAACACTTTAAAAATAAACCGTGCAAAATATGTCAGATAAGGTGAATGGCGATTTTACCATCATCCATTGAACTGTAACCATCTTAATCATAGGTATTTCTATGACCTTTAAAGCATGCTTGCACTATCATAAAACCATGGGATTATTATCAGGGATCTGATAACGTATATCAAGCGATTAAAAATAATGATTACTTATTATAATATATGTCACGACGCAGTGAAAATCAGTGCATGTCAGTTTTTGGCCCTAGAGAACTAAAAGATGTAATCTTAAAGTTTGCTCATTTTGCTTTCTTTTGATGAAAAAAATACTGATCTATCTTGAATAGAATTCTAGAAAGTTAAAAGACTTCAAACTGTCCCAAAGAATGCTGCACGCTTAGTTTTACGGAAAAGAAAGCGAGACTCTGCTAAACCTCTTTTACGGACATTGAATTGGCTTCCTGTTGAGAAAAGAAAGGTGTGCAAGTTGGCCACCCTATGTCACAAATGTTTGAATGATAACGCGTCATAATATTTATCAAGTCTGTTAAGACTGTATATAAGGTGTTTAAAATGAAACAAAATGAATATAAATTACCTGACGGAAGGAAAAAAATGTGAGTTTCTTCAAACTTCGTTTGTTTTTGTCACCTGATTTCACCACAATGCCTCACATACTTGTAACAATGTATCTTTGTTTGTAGATATACGTGTGGGAAAATGAGAATGCACATGGTAAAACACCGAAGCAATTTACCAGCATGAGGACTAAGAAGATTTCTCCTACCTTACCACTCAATTGTGTAGACTGGCCGGCCACTCCTGTCAGCTACATCAGTAGCGTCCTTCCCTGCCAGTGGAAGTGCTGCGACCTCTGCTGCTTCACTGTCTACTGTCTGACTGCATTACAAACCTTGGATATAAGAGAAATGCGTGCTCTCATTTGCTAATTCTAATTCTAAAATAAATAATTAAATAAAAGAAGAAAAACTGATTATTCAGCATGTCAAAGCAATATGGACCGACACAATTACTTTAAAAACACACTGCGGAACGATAGCACACCCACACATGCCCATTACTCTATTTTTCATCTATCCTCAAACACAATTAGTGTTTTCTGCCTGTTCGTCAATAGCATTTCACCAAGACAGACTGCTTTACTTTGCTCCCAAAAATCTGTGTGAAAAGAGCAATATGATATCGGTGGCGGATTCTTTTTTTCTTTTGGTAAGTGTTTTACGACTCTCAAAACCGCATGAATAGATCATGAGTGCTCGGGAGACATTTAGCATTTTTAGTTTGGTAGGAATTAATTTTGAATTTTGCCAGGTGGCGGCCTACTCTTAAATTATTGACTTTAGGACCGACAAGGGATCTTTAACGTGCACAACGTCGAGACAAAAGCTCTGAGAATGTTTGGTCTTTATCCGAGATCGATAAGATTATGTGTAGATCTTACCTACTCTAAGATCAGGGTGTCGCTGAAAGAAAGCAGTAAGAAGGAGCCAAGGAGAAGAAGTAAAAAGGCAGTAGCAAGAGTCAGGAGTTCAGAGGAGGGCCAAAGAGAGAGAGAGTGAGAGAGAGAGAGAGAGAGAGAGAGAGAGAGAGAGAGAGGGAGAGAGAGAGAGAGGAGGGAGAGTGCGGTAGGAGGGAGCAGAAAGTGGAGAGGAAAACAGACGACAGAACATTATTAGAGAGCAGGGAAAGTGAATATAGAACATTTTAGAGGGGGAAAAAATCTGACACAGTCAGGTTTCGAACCTGGTACCTACTGAATCAAAGGCAAACACAGTACCTCAAGACCACGAGAGCCCTCAGTGATAGAAGTGATGTGGAAGTGAGTAGTGCAGTCGAAGACGACGCTTTTGGCTTGGAGGGATGTAGCTCTTGTCTGACCGACCCTATCGACCATACACAAGACGACAACTGGATTTGGGAATTGTTCTACGATGATGTAGAAGTGGACGTCTTCTGTCAAGACCGGTGGACAACTACAAATCTCCAAGAACGAACTACTCATCAATTCAGAGGTAGATCTAGGGTCTCATAGAATCAGCCCTCTTGATCTAAATCTAAATGTTAAAAAGAGACAAAATACATATTTACAATAATAAATCAAAGATACACAAAGGCAAAAAGGAAAATTATCAGAACATCTCATAATAATAGATACAGTCTTGCACATATGTAGTGAATAGATTTTCAGGTCCTGAATTCCTCCTTAGACATGCATGTTCTTTGTATTTAAAACACGTTCAAAGTACAATTAGCTCATAACGAAAAGATTTCTGCGCCGCGTCAACTTAGCTATGTTTGCGTGCTGGATTGTAACATAAAAATACTGTTTCTCTTTCTGAAGGACCTTCTGGACCTGTAGACTTAGAGCCCAGTGGGGAGCCTGTGCATTACTTCGGAAAGATTTGGACTGACCCATTCGGGCAGCATAATTTTATTAACAAGACTAACAGTTACGCTAAGCAGGAGCCGGTAAAAGGACCTCGCCTCCTAAGAGAAAATGGAGCCAGGTCGACGCCCACCACACAGTGCCCTACTCAGTCACAAAATCATACTTTCTGTACGCAGGTCCTTGCTTCTGGATAGGCATAAAGCATCAACCATGCCGGACGGACAAATGGAGGAGAACGTAAGTCGTAATTTCTGACTCAGTTTGGGAGCGCCATGTCAAGAGATCTGTTCTCTCCGACATGGTGTTTCTTTCATCGTCATGACAATACCTGAATACCAGCGCCGCTAAGACGGAGAACAAACGCAAACTGAAAAAGGAGCGATGGTTGATCGACGCCCTCAGCAACACTTCCAGGGCTCTAAAGCCTAACGGGGTCGTGTCTGTTGACGAAAGCGTGGTCAAGTTCAAGGGCTGATTAGTTGTTTTCAACAAAATAAATAGTCAAAGATGCATTTGCAAACTAAAAGACAGCATTTTTATCTCGACTTTTCAGGTCGTATTTACAGATACATTAATTTTTGTTGCTTTCTCCCAGGACATGGGCAGCATTCATCACAAGCAGAGCGCAAAAGGAGGAAGAGGTGCAGTAATTTCACTAAATCATCTGCAAATGCTTCACTACTGCATCCTGTGAGGACTCGGCTAATCACACATCTGCTGTTTCGGTCAACGACATTAATGACCAATGCATCAATCGTAAATACCATTTCGTCTTCTCTATATCTTCCCGAAACTTAAACTCGGCAACTGCCAGAGCCACTGTTGATCTTTCAACCAGTGCATGCTTGGCAAAGAAACTGTAGTAGTACGTGACAGTGACACCAAAGATGGATGACATTAAAAACGAGAGGAATTCTGTAACAAGTGACCAACAGGAAATAGAGGGTTAGGTTACGGTAGGATTAGGCTTAAGGCTAGGTTGGATACGGTTAGGGTAAGTCTAGGGTTAGGGCTAAGGCTAGGGTTAGGGTTAAGGCTAGGGTTAGGTCCCTTCTCTATTGTGTTTTTCGGGGTGGTCGCTCGTTACAGAAGTCCTTCCATAAAAAATGTTGTATAACAACTGCTCATCAGGACATTACTCGTGTTTTTTTTACACACACAGTTGTGTGTGTAAATTGTAAGTGAACATGCAAACCTCCAAAAGGTCTGAAGTGACAGGGTTGCCTTGTCTCTCCCTCAAGAACAACATAGCTGTCGAAAAGAAGCTCCACAAATCGTATATGGTTGTGTCAAATCTACACTATTTTCTGTCTTTTATGGGTCCCATCATTTGACTTTGGTCTACCTGAGTGAGAAAAAAGTTTACAGACGACAGGCCAATATGACTGACCTATGTATCTAAATCTAGTGGAAACGTATCTTGACTTAAACTCCAGTATGTTTGGTGCGGGGGGGGGGGGGGGGGTAACGGAACAAAATTGCAAAACCTTTGCCCTTCAGCAAGACCCGCGAACATCTTTCAGCAGGACATACCACCAGAGATTTGCAAGCGAAAGTGAGGCAGGAAAGACGGTGTTCGAGTCTGAGTTCTCAGAAGGACTTCCTAACCGTTCATCCCGACTAACATAACTGGTAACGCTAGATCCCTGAACAACAAAATTGACTCTAAGGGCTTTTTTTTGATTGGGTAGATGTTTTACGGCACTATCGACACAATTTTGGTCATTTAAGCGCCATCTCTAAGGGCTAACGAGAGACATCTACATGAATATAGAAAGCCTCCATCTTATGTTTCTCAGAGACCTGGTTCAGGGAGGATACTACCAATGCTTGTGTAGACCTAAAAGGGTTTAATGTTTTTCGTACAGACAGGCAGAGCTTCTCCAACAAAAGTCATGGTGGGGGGTGTATGTGCGTACATTAACAATCGAGGGTGCCACCCAAATGACATACAGGTTGTACACCAGTCCTTCTCTCCCCATCTGGTAGTTCTGTCTTTACATCTACGTCCATTTTATCTACCTTGTGAGTTTCCAAGTAAGCCACAAAATCTCCTGAGATCTTTACTACCGGAAACTTAAACAGCTGTACTCTTAACGCCGCACTAGCCAACTTGACTCAGTACGTCGACGTACAAACGAGATGCAAAAGGACAATAGATCTGTATTACGGCACTGTCACCCAAGCCTATAAATGTGTTGCTATTCTACCCATTGGCAACTCTCACCACACCATACCATTACAACTTCCCCTGTACCGCTCTGTATTGACAAAAATGAAGCCAGAAGTTCGAACAGTCACAACCTGGACTGAAGACCGCGAAGACCAACGGAGAGGACGTTTTGACTGAGCCCACCGGAATGTCTTTATCACTGCATGTTGTTGTTGTTGTTGTTAGCGATCCAGTAGCATCTGCGCGTTAACTCTTCTGCATGATGCCATTCGGTAATAGTTGCATGTTTGTTCTAATTGTTGTCTTGAGGAGTAGAGGCAATTAGATGTGTGGGGTAGCTTGGGAAGAAAACATCGAATGCATGTTGTGATAGTAATGATTTATGTACAACAGTCACAGATTATGTTAATTTTTGTACGGATATAGTAGTGGCCCTTAAAAAAGTTACCACCTTCCCTAACTCTAAACCGTGAATAAATTCTGGAATCAAAAGACCTAATCCATAAAAAAACCGCTTATAAAAACTAAGACAAAATAGGAATAAAAGTCATAGACAAAGCTGTAAAGAAAAGAAAAATCTGGGTTATAAAAAAAATATATAAAGAAACTGGAAGATCTGTTTCGTTCAAATAATTCTCGTGAGACATTGTCTGGGCGTAAGACGATAGTGGGCTACAAAAATAAACAAAAAAACGTATGTGTTGACAACGAAGACAGCTGTGCAAATGATGTCAATGCCTTTTTCTCTCTATTTGACAAAAGCAGTTCGTGTGACTTGCCATGTGTGAGTACCGACACAAAAGAAAATGTTGTTGTTGTTGTTGTTGAAGACCGGACGGTTAGGTGTGTGTTCGGACGTGTGAATGTGAGAAAGGCGTGTGGCCCAGGCGGTGTGCAACCCAAAATTCAAAAAATGAGTTCACAACAAATTAGTTCTATCTACACTTATGTTATCAACTAGTCGTTGCTGACACATGTTATTCCCATATTTGGAAATGTTCAGAAATCACCCCCCCCCTTCCCCCCTTTCCAAAGAAAGAAAAAACCCAGAAATGAATGACCTAAGACCAATAGCCTTAACTTCTGTAGTTATAAAATGTCTAGGAAAAAAATGCTAAAAAGACAACAAATATACATAGAACCTATCAAGGACCCCTACAATTCGCATATCGTCATGGGAGAAGTGCGGAAGACGCCATTCTACTCTTTCTTGACAACATATATAGACATTTAGACAAATCAAAAATATACTGTATGCTGTAGGATCCTGTTTGTTGATTTTTCTTCAGCCTCTAATACTATCCAGCGAGTTATTCTTTTAAAGAAATTATAAAACATAGGTATTATTGTTAACGTCAATTTAATATTATGACCAGGAAATTTTCCGACCAACCGAACCCAGTGTGTAAAATAGAAACAGTCCTCATCGATACCCATCTCAACAAATACTGGGGCCCCTCAATGATGTGTTTTGTCACCAGTTTTGTTTACACTGTACATGAACGATTGCCAAATAAATACGAGTAACATCAAATTGGTCAAATTTGCAGACGTTTCAACCATAATGGGGCTCATTCAGGTTGACCATGACAAAACTGCTTACCGGAATTTTATGCTAAACTTTTCAGAGTGGTTTGAAACTCATCAACTTTTTTTAATGTGAAAAACAAAGAACTTGTTAACTTTAGAAAAAAGAAATCGCCTCTGCAGCGGCTCAAAATTAAAAATTAAAACATCCATTAAGTGTCAGATTATAAGTATTTGTGTGTTACAATAGACCACAAACGTGGCTGGCATGTCCATACTTCTATCCTGCATTGAAAAAGTGGGCAAAAATCTTTTTTTGTACAGAAGTCCATGCATTGATAGATCATTGATGTCCTAATTCTATCAATCAGCCATAGAAAGTAGGATCAATTTTTGTATGACAACATGGGCTTGGAACACAAGGCATCGAGAAAAACAAAAATCGAATCGATTAATATGAAAAGAGTTTAAAATTTCAACATCTATTTTCCCCTATGGTACTTTGATGACTTATACATTATGGCTTACACTGGAAAAATCCATTCCATCTTTACATTCCTTGTTCCCGCAAATAAAAATATCAGAAGTAAAAGACCTAGGCTTCTGATCTGTAACACAGAAAGAAGGTCATTCTAACCATTATCCATTAAACTTCTATCATCTAAATCGTCTTGTTATAAGTATTCCTATGACATTTAAAGCATGCATTTGAACACCATTGAGCTACATTTAGAATACTGAGTACATATCTATATCTACCCTAACACTGTTAATGTTTATAATAATTGTAACTGTTCTTTTATATCATTTTTGTGACTGTGAGCCTGTTTTTGAGTGTAAGCATACAATTGCATTATAATGGTCATGTGAACAGATGTGGGTGGAAGAGAGGATGTGAGAGGGAAGAGAGAGAGAGAGAGAGAGAGAGAGAGAGTGTGAGCAAATAATGATAAATAAATAGCATTTGTATAGCGCATGTCCACACTCCAAAGCAAGCTCTGTGCGCTTTACACTTTATTATAACCCCAGCAGACCATAGAACACTCAGAAACATTCTCAGCTTTCCAGGAAGCATACAGTGCAAGCAGCTGGTTAAGCGCTCAAACACTAACAAACAAGTTTTTAACTGTCTATAGTTGGGTACCCATTTTCACCTGGATGAAGAGAGGAATACTCGAGTAAAGTGTCTTTCCCAAGGACACAAAGTTGGGCCCGCGGCTCGAACCCTCGAACCCGCAACCTCACGATTACGAGTCCGGCAGCCTGACCACTAGGCCACCGACGCCACATGGGTGTACACATGTGCGTGCGTATGCGTGAGTGTGCATTTGTGTGTGTGTGTGTGTGTGTGTGTGTGTGTGTGTGTGTGTGTGTGTGTGTACGTGGTGAAACACCTATCAAATGTGTCAAGGTACTGGGGAATAATATAGAGGTATCTTAATCCTCAAATATGGAAAAGAAAAGAAATCACGATTATTTTATTTCAACCAATAAAAAGAATCATGTTTTGAAAACGGTCAATCAGCTCCACTCAAGGCCAAGCCTTAATTTTAATATGAGATCTGTGAAAGTGAATAATTGGAAAACCAACTGTCCTAGGAAATTAAAAAAGACCAATAATTTGATCGAGTTCTTATTCTTAAAATCTTCGTCAGTTTCCAACACTTCCAATTTGCATTCAGTCTCTTGACTTTGAGTGCATGCTGAGCCTCTTGTGTTAATTGTGTTCAGTGGTAGAAATGGCTGATTTTGATGTGAAGATGAATAATTTAAATTGCAATGTTGGAGATATTTCCGCAACCCTTTCAATTTTTATCAAATTCTTTTGCAAGAGGATCAAGAATATTTGTTGCTCATAATGTTTAGACTACTTGACAGTGAGAACAGTTTCTTTTCTTGTGGCAAGTGTTTTGGTGCTCTAAAACCTCCGCACAGAAGTGGCAAACGAGTTTGTTACTTACAGATTTCGTTCTTGTAAAAAACTATGAGTACATTGTGATAGAGTATTCCTAGTCGTTGAATGGCCTCAAGAGATCTGGTTGTCCAACAAAAAGGAGTTTCAAAAAGTGAGCTATGGGCATGTGCCACGGTTTGAGAATGGGCTCCACATTATTATCATGATAGACGGCTGTATTCTTTCAACTGTATATTATTATTATTATTATTATTATTATTATTATTATTATTATTATTATTATTATTATTACTATTATTATTATTGTTATTATTATTATTATTACTATTATTATTGTTATTATTATTATTCGAAATAGTATTCTAATCTAAGAATTATAATGTAGCACACTTACTGAGCCAAACGTAAGCCTTTTCTCAACTTCAACGTCTTCCTTCCCGACAACGTCTAGCTGGAAACAGTACAACTTGACGGCCAGATTTTATATAGATTCTACCTACCACAGAGTGTGCGACCACCCAGAAAGTTCATTCGCCGAGTCGCCGACTACCAACATGTCACGGAGGGCGACTATTCCTATGAGCGAGTGAATCTTAATCACTCACTATTCCTCAAGTCCAACCACAAAACTAGGTCGATGGCGTGACGGAAGAATAAGACAAATTTGAAAATATTATTATTAAAATTGAAACCGCGGAAGTAAACGAAGGGGAAAGCACTCTAGACTCTAGTCTTGTTCTATTTCGCGGTAAGAGAAGAGCAGTCTTTCCAAGGCAACGCCTACATTCAACGTTAATCTAGCCTAGCCAGCGTTCAGTGACTTGTTGAGCCAAATAATTAATTTTATAGTCGAACCTGAACCTGTGAAACACACATAATCGCAAGGGAGCCAGAAAAAGAATTCCGTGTCAGACATTTTCTGTCTCTGACAGTGCGACTTAGTGGGAGAGGGAGGGGGGGGGGGAGATTCAGTCCCGTACATTGGTCCAGCCATTGTGATCAAGGGTCGCTCGTCCGGTCGCCAAGCAGTGGTCAAAACTTCACACCTCCCAAGTTCTATCCTCTCTGACAATGGCGAGTCAGTTTTACTTATCCATTCCCACTAGTGCTTGCATTTCATAGGGCAGCTTTTTTGCCAAGAACAGAAACGTTTGATTGAACACCTCCTTTACTTCCACCCTTAGCTCCACCCATCTGTGCTATATGCACAGTCAAGTTAACCCTCTTGTGCAAGTAATACATGTAACGATTCCAGGAACTCTTTTCTTGGCTGGTCGAATAATCAGGGCGCCAGGCACTAGTCAAATTAATTTCACACATCACTCACACCTCTGACCTCTGGCTACCCATGGAAGTTTCCGTGCTGAAGAGCCACTCGAGCACTTTCACATGCACAGGTGAGATGAGATTTCATACCCACACCACTCATCTGACCATCTGCATCCGCTGAGGGCTCACAATGATGGGGTAACATAATCTAGGCTATCTTAATCTTAGCCAGAATACTAAGATAGCCTAGGGTAACATCGACCCCCAAACTGCTCCCCTTCGCCCATTCCTCGCCTGGCGGCATGGCGCAAAACTTAGATGGAACCAAACTTGATCGTTTTGTTGCAAATTAGTATCTATCTATTTATCTATCTCTCTTTGAGGGTCGGTCTCTCTCTCCTTTTCTCTATCTATCTATCTATCTATCTATCTATCTATCTATCTATCTATCTATCTATCTATATATGAGAGAGAGAGAGAGAGGGAGAGAGATAGAGTGGAAATGTTTTTCTATCTGTATAGAATTAATGTTTTAATGAATGTTTCTAGTTACTCACGTTTCAACTGTATTTTGACTGTTCGTGAATTTATATTGCATTGTATATTTTTAGTGAACACATTTTCAACCTCACTGCGAGACTGTTTTTCTGGTATAACATTTTACACGTATGCATTTATATTATATGTATAATACTTTGTTTTACGTACACATTTGTGTCGATTAATTTTTAAGATGTGATGTCTTTTTCATTGTAATGCGCATTGAGCATCTTTTAGGAAATGGAAATGCGCAGTATAAATGCTATTTATTATTATTATCTATCTATCTATCTATCTATCTATCTATCTATCTATCTATCTATCTATCTATCTATCTATCTATCTTTCGCTCTCGCCCCCCCCTCCCCGTTGAATGGAAACCCGTATTATCAACACCAACTACCATTCGTTTCTTTCACCCTGATATTGGGTACAGGCCGCCAAGAATACACCCTCCCCCAGCTTGTCTCTGTACTGGGCGATCTTCTTTATCTCCAGCCAGCTGTATCCCATAATATGGATGGCAACATAATATTGTGTTACGACTCGGCGGAATCAAGCATACGTCAGTTTGTGGGAAATATGGAGTTATTAGTACCATCCTAAAGCTGGTTCGATTGCCTTGCTTCTGATGAGAAAAAAATCCATCTTGAATAGAAGTCGAGATATAATATGCGATTGAACAAGGTGAGGGTGCCTGGTTTCAGAGGTAAAGTTAGTGAGAAAGTCGCTGCCAAAGTTTTGGTTATCTCATTTACTTGACAGTCCTTGGAAACTGAAAATCTATATATTTTGTGCCTGTGTTTTTGAAGAGTTATTTGGGGATAAGTTGTGTCCCGATTTTTTTACGGAACTATATTACATTAAAAATAGATTAATACATTTAAGACAGCTTCCAGGGTTCTTAATTAGCGGCTCACAGAATAAATGATGTAGTGATAATTATGTATGTGGCATTTTGGTGAAATAAAATAACAAAATATACCATTTTCTTGTTAAGTTCAATTCTGGCACCAGGCAATCCTTTCCTCCTTCAGAGGCAAATGTCTCTACTATTATTCAAGATGACTCCAATGTCAAGTCTGTGCTCCTCTACGGCTGCGAAACTTGGAAGACAGCAAAAACACTTCTGAATAAAGTCCAGACTTTCATCAACAGATGTATGAGGAGTATCCTAAGAATTAAGAGGCAGGATAAAATAAGAAATGAAGAGTTGTGGGAAAGGACAGGACAAAAGGGTATAGAAATAGAAATAGGACTAAGAAAGTGGCGATGTGAGGGACACACCTTCAGAAAGCCCAGCGGAAACATCACAAGACAGTCGCTGCAGTGGAACCCACAGGGAGCACGAGGCAGGGGTAGGCCACGGGAAACATGGAGGAGATGTGTGAAAAGGGACATGAGAGAGATGAAGCTCACTCGAAACGAGCTTGGAAGGATGGCCCAGAACAAAAATAAATGGAAGGAGCTTGTATGTGGCCTATACCCTGCCAGGGGTGGAAGGCATTGATGATGATTATTCAAGATAGACTGGTCTTTTTATTCAACAAATTCAACAAACTTTAAGATGATATCAGAAATTACATGTGCCGAAAAATTGACGAGCCCCGGATTCTACTGCAGCGTGACACCAGCATTTCGAAAAAGTCTTTTTTAAGTTTGATACGTCCCTCAAAACTGTGAAAACCGCTGTTGTTGCAAAGTAAAAAAAACAAAAAGAAATATAATTCTTTTTTAAAATAGTTTTGGTTTTTGTTTAAAATAATTGTAACAATACTATCTTCTTTTTTCTGTATGTATGCATGTGAGAAAGCAAACCTTCACACACGCATACGCACATACGCGCACACACACAAACACACAAACTCACACACACACACACACACACACACACACACACACACACACACACACACACACACACACACACACTCACACATACGGGCGCATCGATTTTTCGCCAGTGAGTTCAACTTCATCCTTTTGGGGGTAGGCTATAGATTATACAGAACTTTGCACAGCAATTTGAATAAAATGCTACTGTCCCCCTTATTTTTTCCTGATCCCCCCCCCCCCCCTCTTTTGTCACTCACATCTGTTCATTCCCTCCTCTCTTCTAATCTCATCTTTATCTCCCCCCCCCCTTCCTGTCCCCTCCGCCCCCCCCCCCTTCTTTCGATTTCTAATCCTTCTCCCTCCTCTTCTCACCCCTTGTCTCCCAAAAAGGCATAAGTGGGGGATAAAAGTGAAAGTAAGAAAAGTTGTCTTTTAGGAGGGGGCGGAGACAATGAGGAAGGTTTTTAAAAAAAGATTGAGAGGGGGGGGGGGAAGGGGGTGTTGGTGTCAAACCGCCATATTGGTGGGACTTTGTATCGTTGACATGTCAATAAAACAGTTATTGATGACGTTTATGTCTCATTTTTATTGAGTTCTATTACATTCTGCTATCTACACATTATTTTTTTAAAGGATAATACCCAACTCAACAAACCGCTCGGAAAATAAGTTTGAAATACGTTTTAGTGTTGTATTGTAGTACAAGAAAAAGATCCAGAAAAGAAGACGTGTTGTTAACAGCTCGTGGCTCAGTGACCTCCATGTCTGTGGTGGGTTTATCTTGAAGGAAAAATCATGATGGTCGGCAATTATAGTTTACTGTAGGCCGCCCATCTACGAAAAAAAAACTGGGGGGTTTTTGGTGTGGGTTTTTTTTTGGTTGCGAAGGGTTTCCGCAAAACCCTAAACATCACAAGACGAGACAGGCAGAGACATGAAGAAGTAAGAGCAGCTATCGGCACTGAGTCCTGCTTGAAAGACAGAGGATAAAATGGTTTGGCCACCTGTTACGCATGTCATCTGACAAGCCAGCGTCGAGAGCTTACAACACCAAGCACTCCAGCTATAAAGGAAGAGGAAGGCCACGCAAAAGGTGGTGGGTCGAGGGTGTCAAGGAAACCCTAAGAAAACATAAAATCACAACTGAAAGAGCTGCGGAGCTGGCCTACAATAGAAAACGCATCTCCAATCGACGCTTAACGGCAACAGAGGATGAAAAAGTAAAAGTAAAGTAAATAGCTAAGGGTCATACCCAAATTTCTGATTTTATAAATTCTGTGCTTGTTTTTCTATATCAAAGTCTGCATAAACTTGAATAAAAATATTTTGAACAACAAAGGACAACTTTTTGTGTTCCTTGAACCGTGACCTTGAAAAAATGGATGATTTTCTTTTAGCTCAACTTTGAGATTTTGAAAGTTATAAAAACTCCACTCCCCATTTATAAGGCAATGTTTTTAAACTGAACAGGAATGGGACTTCTCTTTGGCACTGAGGGTCTTTTTGTTTGCCTTGCATGAGGCGGCTATACAGAAAATAGCGAACTGGCTGCACTGCTCCACTTTTTAGAAATATTTTGGTCACTAAATATGCCAGTCGTTCATGCTCTGATCAACAACTTATGCAAAGCTATCTGCAAAAAAAATAGTAGTCGATGAGGCAGTGGTTATATTTTATTTATAATTTCATACCTTCTTTTGCACCCCTCCAACGCCCACACCCCATCATCCCTTTTAATTTTTGTTATGCTTTTTACTTTGAAACGCTGTTAAAACATGTTATATAAGCAGACCTTTTTCCTATTGGTGTTTGTGTTTGTTTGTTTGTGTGTGTATGTGTGTTTATGTGTGTGTTTGTGTATGTGTGTGTTTGTGTATGTGTGTGCGTGTTTGTCTCTGTGAAAGACACTGAAAAGGAGAAAG
>NW_004797306.1:1941869-1952318 GCF_000002075.1 Aplysia californica
CTTGAGTATGGAAAAGCTAATCAGAGATTAAGAGCATTCAGTATAAACATGATAGAGGCGACGGTGTACATAAAGACAATACAGACATTTTGATGTTATCTATGATTGTTTTAAAGGAGGAAACAAATTAGCATCGTGTCAACAGCTGTTGAGGCTGTGTGTATAAAAGAGAGACTGAAGACTTAGAGCCACTGTACATCGCCTTGGTACATCTAGTCAACACGTAGGTATCAGCTCAAGTTTAAGGAAAAGGGTGTGCACACGATGCCAGTTACTTAAGTCGAAAGTCCAGCTGCCTCATCTTTCGACGTCGAGACTCGTTGAGGACGGTTCGTTCACAAAGAGATCTCGAAGTTGTTTGATGTATCTGGTCTTTCTTTATCGTGAGACAAATCTCCTTGTTTGCACATTCTAAGGGCGTGGTCATGTTTTAAAAATTACCGTACGATTGCAAACGGACGGAAAAGTAGAACATAGTAAATCGCTCTGCTGTATTACGTGAGATGAGCAACTGTCTCTTGTCAACCAAGGACACACACGAAAGCTTGTGGTGAACTCAATCTAGAAGAGAGATAAGCCGTGCTTCTCCTTCTCGTCCGTTGTCGTTCGAGAAGTAGCTCTTTACTTGATTTTACACACATAGTGGTTTGACAAAGTCTATGAATTGATCAGAGCTGTTGATGTTTTTGTTTCTGTATTTCTTCTTCCAGCCCCGAGACAAGCTGACAACACCATGAGGCTCTCGTTTCTCCCGTCCCTTCTGCTGGTTCTTTTCCTCGTCCTTCACGGACACGTCAGGGGGACAACAGGGGGTGATAAAAGTAAAATACGGTTTCAGCTTGAGGATGACGAGATTGACGATTTGTTATACTACATCAGGGACCCGCCCAATATGTTGATATTGAAAGAGTTTCTACCAGATGAAGTGGTTTCCAAAATTCTCGCCTAATGAATAAAGTTTTCTTTCAATGAAAAATGGTGAGAAATGACTTAATGTGCTTTAGCAGAGGTTGATAAAAGGAATAATCCTGGCACACACAAGGGGCATATTGAGTTCTTGGTAATAAGGAGATATCTTATATTTGAAACACACATAAATTTCCAGAGATCTAAAAGAAAATGAATCCCCATGAATATCTTCCTCTAAGTCATGCTACACAATGAATAATCACTTTATGTGGGCTTTTGTCCTGTCGACTTGGCAATAAAACGATACAAAGCATCTTTACGCTTTTGTTGTTGTTTTTTAATTGTTGTTGCTGTTGCTGTTGTTGCTGCTGTTGTTGTTGTTGTTGTTGTTGTTGTTGTTTGGTAGCTGGTGTTGCTATTATTCTTGCTATCATTCTTCCCATTACTGTATGCGCCCGGAATTTTCGACTTTTAGCCTGTCCGTACACCACATGAATGGATCCTTTAAATCTGAGTGAAATCTGAGTAATTTCAATTGTTGGTCGGGGGCTCTCGTGGCCTAGAGGTTAAAGTGTTCGCCTCTCATTCAAAGGTCCCAGGTTCAAATCCGGGTAGCGACGGAAAAAATTTCTCCTCTAACAATTGTCTCCTCTCACCTCCTTTCTTGTTCTCTATCTAGCAATGGTCTGTCGTCTGCGTTCGTCTCCTCTTTCTGCCCCCACCCCCTCACCTCCTTCACCCCTCTCACTGGTCTTCTGACTCTTCTGGAGCCTTTCTACTGTTACTCCTTGAATCCTTACTGCTGTCCTTCAGCCATACCCCTGATCTTCAGGTAGGGAAGATCTACCACTAGCCTTTGTTATGATGTTTTGTATTCGTAATATTTGATCAAAGTCAGACGAGCACAAGACGATAGAAAACATTCAGCCATATTGATTTCCTAGGGAAGGGAAGTGTTTATTCTCGTATCGAACATGTTCACTATATTCGAGTATAAGTATCGAATATCATGACATCCCCTTTACTTTATAGAAAAATTCAAAATGGTCATTTCCAATATCATGACAGCCTTCTCGGACAAGGGTGAATGCGCATGTTAAAGATCCCTTGGAGGTCTAAAATCGATACGAGTAGGCCTCGGCCGCCAGTCGGGCAAAGTTCAAAATTTCCTTTCAACTGAAAATGTTTATTGTGTCCCGCACGCTCATATGACCTTATGCAGTTACAAGTGCCCTAAAACACTTACCCAAAATAAAAAATGTTTGGAAACGGCAAGCCCCACCCACTTCACAACCCACCCAACGCCATTCCTTTCTGGCTCCTCCCTCCGCTAACAAACCAACAATAGAAAACAACAAGGAAAACTTGTACAGACATGCAGCCATAGAAATAGTGCATATTCTCTCAATGCAGAAGCGGTTTTTAAAATCACACAATACAAATGTGTTAAAGAAACATAGAGGGTTCAATATTTGGACAGATTACAACGTGTGCTTTCAAGGCTTACCACTGCTTGTCGCTTTGTTTGTGTGTGTGTGTGTGTGTGTGTGTGTATGTGTGTGTGTGTGAGTGTGTGTGTGTGTGTGTGTGTGTGTGTGTGTGTGTTTGTGTGTGTGTCCGTCTATCTGTCTGTCTGTGTGTGTGAGTGTACGTGTGTGTTTGTATGAGTATGTACGTGTGAGTGAATACCTGTACATGTATGTATGAGCATGTGTGCATATGTATGATCGTGTACGTGTATGTACGTACGTGTGTGTACCTGTGTGGTGTACGTATGTGAGTGTACCTGAGTGTATTTATGTGTACGTATGTGTACCTGTGTATAAGTGTGTGTACGTGTGTGTATGTCGTGTGTATGGAGATGGGAAAGGTGGGGGGAGGGGACTCTCACGGGAGGCTTCACTTTTTTGTACGACGTGATGATCTTTATTAATAGCAGATTCCCATTGGTCAAATACAACCGATCTACATGATCAAATCGGATCAGGTTGGGTCCATCAATTACTCGCCTAGTATTACAAAGCTCTGTCTGCTCAGGACCTACATTTTAGAAATTTGTGGTAAAAAGTTTTGAGTTTCACAATAATATGTTATACTTTTTCGAATGCGATTCTTTGAATATCTTGATAACGGCTTCGAATAATCTTACGATTCTGATAGCGCAGAGAGACCACTTGGTTTCTGACCTCAAGATTTTAGTGACTCAAAAAAGCCTTAAAAATGTCAGATAGGACTTAGTAATTCTATGTAGTATAAGGGCGACGCCAGTGAACACTATACCAAATCAACCCCTGCTTTGCTTCCTGAAATTTGACCCGAAAGTCGATCGGGCCTGCAGCATTCTGCACGCATATAGAATAAATGGCTATTAAATAGATCTAATTGTTTGTTTTCATCAAATGTATCAAATTGTGACCCAAATGAACAATCATTTTTAGATTATATTTGGGAGAATTTTATCACATTACGTCAAAATGTGTCGCAACTTGGTGGAATCAGGCGCTCGACAATGTATGGTCATACGGAGGAATTATAGGGGGTGCCCACATACGCGTTCGGGTCGGGTCGCGGGTCTGGTCGGGCCTCTTGGATCGGGGTTTCAGTGCACACTACAGCCCCGCCGCTATTGTACTCGACGACCTGTAAGTTAAAGTAGAGAAACCTTTAACCTACATGCGACTACACAGAGGGCGTAAACCCGGGCTACGATTGGCTGGACCTTTGACCCATGAATGCATAACATATGCCTACCGTACTCTTGGACTGTGTGTGTGTGTGTGTGTGTGTGTGTGTGTGTGTGTGTGTGTGTGTGTGTGTGTGTGTGTGCGTGTGTGTTTGTGTGTGTGTATATGTGTGAGTGTGTGTGTGCGTGTGTGTGTGTGTTCGTGAGTGCTTGCTTGCTTGCTAACTTGCTTTAGTCTACGCGTCCACCAAAATAAGATCATTTCCAGGCCAGGCTAATGTATGAAGTTTTTGCATGGTGTAAAAGCGACTCAAAAAGATCCGTGTCCACCGACATCAGACCAGCTAAACCTATTTTTAGCCCAATCTGTTATGATTACGAGAACAACAGACAGCACTGGCGATTTATTTACCACTTTAAAAAACTAAAAAGCAACAAATTATAATTATGGGAAAAATTGTTGATAAGTTGGGACGATCAGAAGAAGGGGAAAAAATATGTGACTGGGATTCGAACCCACGCTCACAAAATGATACTTTGCGTTTCAAACGCAGACACACTGTTCACTCGGCCATCAGAAATTTCATCATCGAAGGGTGGATTAAGCTTCATATTTACAGCACTGTTTCAGGAAAGGCAAAGCGACATAATAAATCGAGATGTAGATCTAGAATCGAGGCCTAGATCTAGTGGACCGGCAGATAAGGTCTGGAGAAAACTAAAAATTGGCGGAAAATTGGAAGCACTGAACATTATAGAACGTAAATCTAGACACGTCTTTAGCTAGATCTAGATTCTTGGTCTAACATGGCCTATCTTTAGCCCTCCTGAGAACGAAATAATCTAGATCTAGATCTAGGTCAAGTGCTTTGATTTCATTTTTTCTGCTGTTTTTCAGCACAAATCTGCTATTGTACAACATATTTATTACAATGAGATACAACTTTATTGATTATGTAAAGTGCAATTATGAAGAAGCAAAAATGTACTTAAAGATGCAAATTTCCTTCCAAAATGAGTCGAATCGAGGCCAAAGTACCCACTTAATGTATTCATGGGTCAAAATGGACACGTGACTCAGCCTTCTTGTGATTGACTGCAAACCACCCGATCGCGCAATTCGCAGGCCAGAAAACAAACGCGTTTGTTTTTGTAGGTCACCGATTGCGTCGATCGGTTTGTGCCACGAGGGCCGCTTTGCGCCCTCAATTTGGCTAGCCCTGACTACCCGATGGGTCCGACCCGACTCGACCCGACCCGACCCGACCCGATCGCGTATGTGGGCACCCCCTATTATTGGTAATATTTAAGAACATGTTCATGAGCCTTGCTTTTGGTAGAAAAAATCTAACCTATCCCTAATAGACGTTGAGATATTTTTAGCGGTTGAAGAAGGTGGGATTCGCCTGGCATCAAAGGTAAAATTATCGAGAAAATGGTTTGGTGACTTACAAAGTTTGAATGTCCATAGAAACTGCACATTTATATTTTTGTGTTTTGATTAATAACGTTTTTCAGTAAAATCTATACAGAAATGTGCTTTTAAATGAACGTGAAGTTGTGGGGCCCACAAAACAACTACATAAAAGTTGCCCAGCAAGCGATAAAATGTTAGTTTCTCCAATTTCATTATTTGGCCGAGCGCCCGATATCACCACGATGCCTCACTAATAGTAGCACAATAAGATGGAAAACGCTGCCGCCTTTAAATGTATCAAACGTAAACGATTTGACCAAACTTGAACTGCAGGGTGCTCTGGGTATGAGACCTTAGAATCAGACTCTCCACTCGGGGCTCTCGTGGTCTAGAGGTTACGGTGCTAGCCTCTCATTCAATGGGTACCGGATTCGAAATCTGACAACGACAGAAAATCTTCTTATCTAAGATTTTCTCCTTTCACCTCCTTTCCTGCTCTCCCACCATGTCTGTCGTCTGCTTTCGACTCCACTTTCTGCCTCCCCCCGCCCCTCATTTTTTGCCCCCTCCTCTAGGCTCTTGACTCTTCAGTCTTTCTACTGCTACTCCTTGGGTCCTTCTTACTGCTGTCTTTCAGCCACACCCCTGATCGTAGGGTAAGTAAGATCCAACACCTAGCCTTGTCGGATAAGGGCGAAAAATCTCGGAGGTCCCGTGTGCTGGTTGCGCAGGTTAAAGATCCCTTGGTGGTCCAAAATCAATGAGAGTAGACTTCGGCAGCTACCTGTGCAAAATTCAAAATTTGTACATAACTAAAAATGGTTTGATTTGTCCTTTGTGTTTATATGACCTTATGTAGATGCGAGCGCCATATAACACTTACCAAAACAAACAAACAAAGACTCTCTGCTCCCCCACGCACATAGCTAACCCATAAGCGACTGATGTTGCCCGTTGTTATCAGCACCAGATTGCAAGGAAATTACAAAGTTCCCACATGATTATGTAACATCGACATTTCTCTCATATCTCATATGTTTGTCACACGACTTGCTGTCGCAGTCTGTCCGGTCCTATTGAAATCACACCCAACATGATGGAGATGGACCTTCAAGGTGTTGGTCCACTGATGCGCAATTTATTCCTGGTAATTACAATTGATGACACGAACGAAATAAAAACCGGAAACTGAGGGTTGGGTGGACATTTCTGATCTCTGTCGTCCAGAGACATACAGGGAAAGTAAAAAAGTAGACTAGTGTGAGTAGACACTGTTGCATCTGTCTTTGCAGTGTCACATTTTGTTATGTCTTTGCAGTGGCACTACTTTTTGTAGCTCAGAAATAAGCTATCTTCTCTCTTTTCTTTCTCTTTAAAGCACATTTATCTCTTACTTGTGCATTTATTTGTTCATGTCCACTTCCACAGCTGTCTTTACATTGAGACTACTTTGTTCAGTTCATAAAATGCTGTCTTCTTTCTTTCTTATGTCTTACGTCATGTAAATCTGTTCTATCTATAGCTCTTTGCTCATATTATGTGTGACCTACCGCACCCGTTCTCTGCCTTTACACTACGTTTTCGCAGGCCAGAAATAGGCTATCTTCTTTAATATCTCTTGTATTTCATCCTCTTCTATTTCATCTGTAATAAATCACCCGTATCCCTCATCGTCTTTAGTGTAGCGTTTAGGCATTCGCCGTCGCACGCAGAAGACCAGAGTTCCATTCCAGCGGGAGACGTATTTTTACCAAGTCACTCGTTCTGTCCGCTGTTGCATTGTCTCCCTCTCAACCCATTGGCTCTGAGAGACAGGGTTGAAGTCCGCCTCCTGAATGATCTTTAGTTCTGCCGATGGAAGTGTAAATACGGGCACATAGACAAAGATCCCTAGGATAACTGCATGTAAGCAGGTAAAGTGCAATGAGCTGATAGGTAGAGAGAGCCAGTTATCACTTAGTTATGTCATTTCGCTACCACAGAATAACGGAGTTCTTCTGACACTTTGGCTGTTTTGGTTTACTAAGACCATGAGGACAGAAAACAAATTTTAATGCTCTATCTGCTCTGTTAAAATCGTTTGAATAATCGGAGTCGATATCAAGATATTCAAAGAATTGCATTTGAAAAGCTTTGATACGTTGTGAAACGTAAACATTTTGACGTCAAATTTCTCAAAACTAGGTATTGGGCAGATAGTAATTCCGACGTAGCGACTTGTGCTAGTGTTTGTTTTTTGTTTTCCATTTCAACGTTATAACGTATGGCTTAATCAAGCATGGGCCAGCGTAGCTAAGTCGCTGACCAGATTAAGCGACTCCAAATATCTGGCAGGCGAAAGCCGGAGAAGATTGGGTGAAATCGGTGGACATACTCAAGCTGAAGCTCTCAAAAGTAAGAACTCGCACTGAAACATGATATGTCGTCCAAGCACATTTCATGGGACTAAAAATTAGAACTACCGCTTCCAGCACGGCCGGAAATATTTCATTTGATTTTCAAGACGAACAGTACTGCTTTAATCAATTCGCTACCTGAAAGTTACAAAGTTCTACATGAGAATTGTGACCGTTTTGATTATAGCCTAAATCAAATACTCTATCTGCTCTATCAAAATCGTTAGATTATTCTTTGTTGTTATCAAGATATTCAAAGAATTGCATTGGAAAACGCTTGACAAAGTAACAGTGAGGAACTCAAAATTGTTTACGTCAAATTTCTCAAAACTTGGCACTGAGCAGATAGAACTGCAGAATTCTGAGGTAGCGAATTATCAACTCGTCTCGAGTCATATTCATTCATTATTAATTACTGGTTCGACTCACAGCCCAGACTGAAACTGCTCTTTAAAGTCCATTAACTCTTTGAGGACGCACAATCTGATTATTCAACAACGCTTGAAGACGCAACTGTTTTGCGGGAACTTAAACAATTTCGTTCTTCATACACATTTTACAATTTGTGTGGGGGGTTTTCGGAAACCTTAAAAAAAAGGTGAAATGGTATGTGTTTAACGTATCTATCAACACTGTTCTTTTATTTAAGAGGTTGGACCTCCGAGTTTAACGTCCATCTCAAAAGGATCTAGCCAAAATATGGGAAATTCGTGCAAAGTTCTTTTCCGAAGGACACAACTTAGGACCGAGCTGAGGTTCGAACCCCCGAAGCCGCAATCTCACTATTACGAGTCCGGTATCCTAACCACTAGGCTACCGACGCCACGAAACTGTAAAAGGCAGACAACAACACAGCATACATGCAACGAAATGTATACACATTTTGATTTCTTTTTCTTTCTTTTTTTGGGTTTTTTTTTTTTTTGGACCGTTTGAATGTACTACCCGGGGCTTTGATCTGCTGTCTGACATAATTTGTATATATAAGTGACAAAACAACCCTTGCTAAACTTATTTAAAAAATACAAATCATATGGCCAATGGTCTTTTTCATATTTTACCCCACCTGTTTGGAATAGGCTTCCAAAAACTATCAGAGACGCAGAAAATCTAGAAATTTTAACGAAAAAATTAAAAGCATTTCTATTTTCATCACATTTCGGTTAGACAGAATCCATCCAAGCTGTAGATCGTCGTGAGTTTGTATGTGCGTATGTACATATGTCTGTATGTGTGTATGTATATGTCTATGTGTGTGTGGATGTGTGCGAGCATGAGTATGTGTGTGCACGCGTGTGTAATACTATGTGCTGATAAAATTGATTTGTAATTCCATAATATGCTTCATGTTAAGCGCAAAGAGCATTGCATAAGTGGATATGCGCTGTATAAATGCAATCCATTATTATTATGTATCGCTACGACTTAAAACAGTTAATAAAAGCCACTGCAAAATAAGGTTCCGACACATTTCTGTGATGTCAGCCGCTAGCCTTGAACGGGGTAGAAAATGCTAAGTGAATTAAAGCTTTTATCTGAAATTTTTTATTAACGTTTACCTGTCTTAATCAACACCATAATTTTACTACACGCCTGTCAGGAAACACTGTCCAACAGAGAGGTGAGTGACTTTTCAAGACGCAATTGGTGACGTCTACACGGTCTTGATTGTGTGTGTGCGTGTGTGTTTGTTTGTGTGTGTGTATTTGTGTACGTATGCAAGGGGGGGGGGGGGGGAGTACTCCGTGGTTACACTTAAATATAGGGGCTTTGTTTTATCGCTGTTTCAAAATGAAACGTTTTTCAGCTGGTTACTGTGAATAATTTATTGTCATTAACCTGTGTATGTACCCAAAAGAAGGTGTTTAATATATGGCCCAAATACAGAACTTTTTAAACTTCTAGGACAATAATTTTTTTAAAATGTTTTAGTTGTGTCAGACAAGCGGATAATTAGAGAACGTCAGATGTACGCCATTAGCCGATGTTTATAGTAACAGCCATCTTGTTTGAGTCATAAAAATAGTGTTCTTCATTCTGACAAAAGACAAGAGAAGTTCAAGACCTACTGTCTCACTGTCTGATCTGAAAAACAGTGTGGAGTAAAAAAAGAAAGCTTTTTTTTCATTTTAGCTAAGTGTTATGATAATGCTCATTATATTATGTATGTTAAAGAGTAGGCCAAACAAGACGGCTGTTACTATAAATATCGGCCAATGGTGTACATCTGACGTTCTCTAATGATTCGCTTGTGTTGGACACTGGCCTACAAGAGTAACATGCAAAGCTTCGACGGCATTGAAAAATTGATAAATGAGGCAGACGTGTTTTAACGTGGACAACGAAAGTGACAGAGAGAGAGAGAGAGAGAGAGAGAGAGAGAGAGAGAGAGAGAGAGAGAGAATATTTTAGGGAGCGGGTTGTTTCAGCACGTGAGACATGCATTTACTAATGTCCTGTCTTGTTGTCCGTATTCGTGAGTGCACCTAACCTTTGTAACATCCACTGCCATTGTAAGCGACCAAGACAAATTTCTCCCTGCGAGATGAATAAAGATTGGCATTGTCATTGTCTGTTTGTGACAACTCTACTGGTCTCTCATGTCCCGCAGAGTAATATTCATCAACTTCCCATCTTTTAATGTTTGAGTTTTGTAGTGTTGTGTATAGCCCATCTATTGATGCATTTGGCTTCATAATGCCATCATAAATAGACTAAAAATGAGATTAGGTTCTCTAGGCTTCTATTAGGAGCAAACCGCTGCTCTGTTTGTGGGAAATTCTTCTAAAAAAGAATAGCGCATAAAAGATTTTATGCTACCTCAGAACTACAAAGTTCTATCTGATATTTTTGGCCGTTTTGAGTTACTAAGACCACAAGTCCAGAAACCAAACTGCTCTATCTGTTCTAGCTAACTCGGAAGAGTTTTTGGGGTCGTTTTCAAGATATTAAAAGAAATGCCGTCGAAAAAGCTTGACATTTTGTGACACTCAAATATTTTGACATCAGATTTCTCAAAAACAGGTACTTTTCTGCCCCCCCCC
>NW_004797306.1:1952835-1969343 GCF_000002075.1 Aplysia californica
AGGATTCTGTTATTTCGCCTCTTAAAGCCTTCAGTTTTCCACATCCTTAAACAAAGCGTGGGCTAATGAGTGGTTGAACAAAGGACATCACACCAATGTCAAGGTCGCTTTTCACGAGAGATTGAGACACTCATATTACAATAAATAGCATTGTTGTTGTTGTTGTTGTTGTAATTGCTGCTGTCTAGGAAAATACAAAGGGTATTTGTTTGTTTTGTTTAAATAAGTGTTTTACGGCGCTCGCAACACAGTAAGGTCATATGAGTGCCGAAGATTAGACTTAGAGGTGTTACAAGAGAGTAACAAACACAAAATACATGTAGAAGGAGAGATGAGGACGATAGATCTAGTTGTTTGGTGGTAGGACAGAGGGAACAAACCACACCAGAGCACCCGCCAACCAGCCACGATTATTTCTTTCCCTGTTTGTTGGTATGTTTGGGCGTAATATGTTTCTGTGTTTGAGTGTGTGTTTGTTTGTGTGCGTGGGCGCATGTGTATGTAAGAGAGAGAGAGAGAGAGAGAGAGAGAGAGAGAGAGAGAGAGAGAGAGAGAGAGAGAGAGAGAATAAGTATTCAAGGGGATGATTAAATTTCGTCTGAAATAGAAAAAGTGGAGGTGACTATTATTCAAAATTGTCTTTGACAGAGAGGCGTCTGTTTCTTCCCCCGACTCCCAAAAGGGTATAAGCGGCGGATAAAAGTAAATAAAGTAAAGTCTTTGATAGTGACCCAAAGACCCAACAATCGGGCGTTTGTAAAGACAAAAAGATGACTGTCAACGCTGTGACAACCGTTGTGGCATTTCACACTTCTGCTTTGCTGGTAAGATTCTTGCCAGAATTCTTCTAAACTACTTTTTGGGGGGGCTCTCGTGGCCTAGAGGTTAAGGTTTTCGCCTCTCAATCAATAGGTCGCGGGTTCGAATCCGGATAGTGACGGAACATTTTCTTCTCAACTTTGTAATTCTAATGTAGCGATGTGAAAGCACGGCATTCAAGAAAAACCGATTTTATAAACCAGGGGCAGCCAGAGAAGCAGGAAAATCAATCAAGGCTTTCCAATCCTGACACTGGCACTGATCACGGTCAACAAATGCTCGGGTTCTGGAAAATAACTTTTTCTAAAAAAAAGAATAGCACTTGACGATCCGAAGAAAAGCCATGAGATGTTATAAGCAATTAAACACTAGTCAGATTTTTCAAAATTGTAAGACAAAGAAGGCGCTGCTATCTGCTGTAAGCCATAGCGTTGTGATAATCACAAGTAAGTTTATTGCTATTCCCACATTTGCCTGAAACATAAAACCTTTATTTCACTTTCTTTTCAATGCTAGTAGCGGGTGGTTAGAGGGTGCCACTGTAAGTCCTATTTCTTTAACTTTCCCTCTGTTGTTTCTGTCTGTCTCCCTTACTTATTCCAGGAACTAAATGACCAGTATTGTGTTTCTCTTTACTTAAACAAATAAACAAATTATGCTAGCTGCCTGAGAGAGTAAACCAAATCTATAACTTCTTCCTTCCGTGGATGTAATAGGTAATCATTAGTTCACGGTGGCTGAACTACACACTTCAGCAAAAGTCAACGACCATCTTGACAGACAGCCCTGATTTTTAAAAATCCGAAAAAAGACTGCAAGGAACGTTTCAAATGTTTTTACTCTGAGAATGTTAATTGGGTAGCAATGCGCACTGCAAAGATTGCTAAAGAGGAAAAAACAACCACGTGCAGCACGGAAATCCTCGGGGAATTTTTGCCAAATTTGAAAGTTGGCCTTAACTTATGTTGAAGTCTGTATATGTGAGGCAACGTGGTGGAATCGGGCTCTCGTCAATTTTTGGGCATGTAGAGTTATTGGTATCATTTTAATGCTTTTTCATTTGTCTTTATTAGGAGGAAAAAAAATATTTTTTTTACCTTGAATACAAGTGGAGATATTTGCGAAAGAAGGAGGTGGGGGTCACTGTTTTCAGAGATAAAAATAGTGAGAAAATGACCGCCAAAGATTAGTTATTTCCTTAGCTTAATAGTCCGTGGTAACTGAAAATTTACATTCTTTGTGCCTTTAATAAACGTTTTTTTAAGAAAAATCCACACAGAAACGAGTTCTTTAATGGATATGAAAGATGTTGAGCCAAAAAACAAAAACTTGATAAAAATTCAAAAACCTGCGGAAAAATGCAAGTTTCTTCACTTTGATTATTTTGACGAGAGCCTGATTCCACCACGCTGCCTCACATATTATTATACGTCACATTTGTTCTACGCCTGTGGGTTTAACCCCTATCGTCCATACCCGTATTTTTCTCCAGAAACGAGGCTGGGGTCACGCGCTGGCCGGGGCGGCTGCTGGTGCTTTGCTGCTGGGGAAGAAGAGAGACACAGAGGTACAGACTGTCTTCCCTTGTACACATTGTCTTCTCTTGTACACTCTGTCATTTGTACACACTGTCTCTTACACATGTATACATTGTCTTTTCTTGTACACTCTGTCTTCACTTGAACACATTGTCTTCTCAAGTACACACTGCCTTTTGTACACACTGTCTTCTAAACATGTACACACTGTCTTCTAAACATGTACACACTGTCTTCTAAACATGTACACACTGTCTTCTACACTTGTAAGCACAATTTTGTCTTTAACCCACCGTCTTGACTTGTACACATTGTCTTCTAAACATGTACACACTGTCTTCTACACTTGTAAGCACAATGTTGTCTTTAACCCACCGTCTTGACTTGTACACACTGTCTTCTACACTTGTAAGCACAATGTTGTCTTTAACCCACCGTCTTGACTTGTACACATTGTCTTCTAAACATGTACACACTGTCTTCTATACTTGTAAGCACAATGTTGTCTTTAACCCACCGTCTTGACTTGTACACACTGTCTTCTAAACATGTACACACTGTCTTCTACACTTGTAAGCACAAAGTTGTCTTTAACCCACCGTCTTGACTTGTACACATTGTCTTCATTTGTACAGCTCTTCTTGGTGCCTATACATTTCTCTCGCACGGAGACAAGATTGAATCTTACTTTAAAAGGCAAACACAAGAGAGGATCTAAAAACCTAGATTCTGGAAAAACTGCCACAGTGCCAGCCCAATATCTAAAAAGAATTAGCAGACACGACAAAGTACCTGTTCCTGAATCACACGAGAGAGTTGAGGATTACATGAAGCCTGCACGCATAACCCGTATTGAGATGGAGACAGCCTTCAGCAGGTAGCCTACATGCAAACCTATTTGCCTGCGTGTTTTACAAGTGAAGATCATTTATGTAAATTTAAGGGTACATAACTCTTCTCCACCGTAAACTGTTGGCCTTCCTCCATTTTCGCCTCTCAACCTCGCCCCTTTTATGTGGTGCTACAGTTGAAGCTGTTAGGTGGCATTTGAGTTGTGATTTTGCTTCATAATTTGAAGTTCACATTGAACAGTCTATGTTGTTGTTGTTATGTTTTAGTAAGTGTTTTACGGCGCTCGCAACTGACGAAGTTGAAATGAGCACGCGAGACACATGAAACATTTTTAGTTATGAAGGAATTCATTTTTAATTTTGCTCGGATGGCGGCCGAAGCCCATTCTTATCGATTTTGAACCACCAAGAGATCTTTAACGTACGCAGCTTGCACACGGGACCTCCGAGATTTTTCGCCCTTCTCCGAGAAGGTTATATATAAGATCTTATCTACCTTAAGATCAAGGGTGTGACTTAAAGACAGCAGTAAGAATGAGCCAAGGAGTAACAGTTGAAAGGCTGCAGAAAGGGTCAGAAGCCCAGAGGATGGGGCAAAGGCTGTTTGGGGGGGGGGGGGGAGTGGAGACGAAAGCAGAAGACAGAACATAGTTAGAGAGCAGGAAAAGAGGTCGAAGGAGACCATTTTTAGATAAGAAAATGGTCCGTGGCAGCCAAGTCCCAAACCCGGGATCTATTGAATAAGAGGCGAACACAGTAAGCTCTAGACCACGAGAACCCCTAAACAATCTATTTTCACCTATTATGAGGTTACTATGTCTCCTTTGAAGTTGCGATGTTGTATTAGAAAACACCAGGCGAGCATTTAATCCGGAAAAAGCTATATTATTTCTATTCCAAACAGGACCTCGGCCAAAGAGCACTGTACAACCCCTATCGTCCCTACCCGTATCTCCAGAAACGAGGCTGGGGTCACGCACTGGCCGGAGCGGCTGCTGGTGCTTTGCTGCTGGGGAAGAAGAGAGACACAGAGGTACAGACTGTCTTCCCTATTACTCGATGTCTTCATTTGTACATATTGTGTTCTCTTATACACACTGTCTTCACTTGCCTTCACTTATACACACTCCATTCATTTGTACACATTGTCGTGTACACATTGTCATGTACACACTGTCGTAACTTGTACACACTGTCTTCACTTGTACACACTGTCTTCACTTGTACTCATTGTCTTCACTTGTACACATTGTCTTCACTTGTACACATTGTCTTCACTTGTACACACTGTCTTCACTTGTGCACACTGTCTTCACTTGTACACACTGTCTTCTAAGGAGGACAATGGAAAACTTTGATTTCATGCTAGGTTTAGTGTCAGATTGTGAATTGCTCCTGAGCTGTTTTCCAATCCTTCTGTTTACAAGTACATACTTTGGACAATTGAAGCTTTAACTCCGTTAAAACTTTGAAACGTTGTTCAGTGCAAATTCAGACTTTCAGAACAATTAAGATAATGCAGTGAAAACCCTAATTTTTTTTATCATCTTTCTATATTCTTAGCAGGACCTCAGCCAAAGAGCTATGGATCTCCAGAAACGAGGTTGGGGTCACGCACTAGCCGGGGCGGCTGCTGGTGCTTTGCTACTGGGGAAGAAGAGAGACACAGAGGTACAGACTGTCTTCACTTGTAGATATTGTCTTCACTTGTACACACTGTCTTCTGTTGTACATACAGTCTTGATTTGTATTCATTGTCTTCACTTGTAAACAGTGTCTTCTACACTTAAACACAGTGTCTTCACTTATACACACTGTCTTCTGTTTTACATACTGTCTTGATTTGTACTCACTGTCTTCACTTGTACACGCTGTCTTCACTTGTAGGCCTGGACATTACTTTCACTAGTGCACACTGTCTCCTACACGTGTACACACTGTCTGTAATTATACACATTGTCTTCTACACTTGTACACACTGTCTGTAATTATACACATTGTCTTCTACACTTGTACACATTGTCTGTAATTATCCACATCGTCTTCTACACTTGTACACACTGTCTGTAATTATACACATTATCTTCTACACTTGTACACACTGTCTGTAATTATACACATTGTCTTCTACACTTGTACACACATTTCTTCAATTGTACACCCTATCGTTTACACATGTACACATTGTCTCCCTCCCCTGCTGGTGGGGGGGGGGGCGTAGTTTTAATATGGGGGAGCAAAGAATGCACCTGCCGGAATACTGCGTGTCGAAAGAGGTGACTAAAAGTGCATAGGTCTGGTCGCCCAAAAAGTGCCAGTTTGCCGAGGGCCAACTACCCAACCCAGTAAAAAACAGTAAGTTACAGAAACACGGACAAACACAGCTTTTTATTTTTCGATCTTGGGAGACGGAGGAGCTTCTGCATCAGCAGGAACAATGAAGGACAGCGGACAAAGCCGAAAGGACTCTTCTGACGTCTCGGTCAAACAAGTCTCTCCGGATTGCGTCGTGGAATGTTCGCACCTTGTATGAAGCAGGAAAGTGTTCTCAAGTAGAACAATAGATGAAGCGATACAGGCTGCACATACTAGGAGTCAGCAAAACTCATTGGATACAGTCTGGACAGAAGCAGCTCAACTCCGGGGAACAAGTATTGTATTCTGGGAGGGAAGACAAGTACCATGCGGAAGGAGTGGGAATCATTTTGAGTAAGTATGCACAGAGGTCACTTAGAGGATGGGAACCACACGGGGAAAGGAGGATCATCATGGCTTCATTCACTCCAGTAGCAAGAGCATGAACATGAATATTGTCCAAATCTACGCCCCAACAAATGATGCTTTGGGTGAAGAAAAGGATGCCTTTTACAGCCAGCTCCAGGGGGTCATCGACAAACTACCAAGGAAGGATGTCAACATCATAATGGGAGATGCCAATGCCAAGATTGGTCAGGACAACGTGGGATATGAAAGAATTATGGGACAGCATGGCTTGGGACAAAAGAATGAGAAAGGTGAGCGATTCGCAAATAACAGTTTTGTTATTGGAGGCTCTATTTTTCCCCACAAGAGGATCCACAAGGCCACAGGGGTTTCGCCAGATGGAGTGACGGAGAACCAGATAGATCATTCTTGTATCTCTCGTAAGTTCAGGCGTTCACTGGAAGATGTCAAAGTACAGAGAGTGGCAGATGTTGGATCGGATCATCATCTGCTGTTGACGAAATGGATTTTACAGACGACTTGGCGCTTCTGTCGCACACCCAGGAACAGATTCAAGCAAAGACTTCAGTATTAAACAGCCTATCGGAGTCTGTTGGATTGAGGATCCACCCCGGAAAGTCAAAGGTCCTAAGGACAGAGGCATAAGGAAAGGAGCAGGTCACAATAGAAGGAAAGGCACTAGGAAACGTTGAATCCTTCTGTTATCTTGGGAGTATAATTGATAGAGAGGGAGGAACGGGTGCTGAAATAAAGTCCCGCCTTGGAAAAGCCCGGGCTGCTTTCATATCTTTGGATAGGATTTGGAAGACCAGAGATATCTCACTTCGAACTAAGCTGAGGATTTTCAATTCAAACGTGAAGTCGGTCCTGTTGTATGGATGTGAGACATGGAACGCATCACAGACTTGCATAAAGAGGATCCAGGTTTTCTTGAACAGGTGTCTAAGAAAACTACTGAGTATCAGATGGACAGACAGGGTCACCAATGTGGAAGTATTAAGGAAAACTAGACAGATCCCAGTCAGAGATGAGGTAGGAAGAAGGCAGTGGAGAAGGACTGGACATACTCTCAGGTAGTCAGGCAGCTGCATAACAAAGAAAGTTTTGGATTAGAACCAACGGGGCAAGAAATCAAGGGGAAGACCTCGTGGAACCTGGAGAAGAATCACAGAAATCGATGTACAGAAAAGTTGGAAGACACGGACTAACATCAAGAGGCTAGCCCAAGATAGAGAAAGGGGGAAGGTGTTTGTCCGTGGCCTATACTCTGGTGCAGGGTGAGAAAGGCAATGCTGATGACATTGTCTCCACTTGTACACACTGTCTTCTACACTTGTACACACTGTCTTCTCCACTTGTACACACTGTCTTCTACACTTGTACACACTGTCTTCTACACTTGTACACACTGTCTTCTACACTGTACACACTGTCTTCTACACTGTACACACTGTCTTCTACACTTGTACACACTGTCTTCTACACTTGTACACACTGTCTTCTACACTTGTACACAATGCCGTTACCTGTACACACTACTGTCTTCTTTTGTATTCACGGTCTTCATTTGTACACGTTGTTTTCAGTTGTACACACTGTATCCTAAGAAGGATAATGGAAAACTTTAATTTCATGCAGGTTTAGTGTCAGATTGTGAATTGCTTCTGAGCTGTTTTCCATTCTTTCTGTTTACAAGTACATACTTTGGACAATTGAAGTTTCAGATTTTCATAGCAATTAAGATATTGCTATCAAAACCCTAAAAATTAAATCTTCTTTCTATATTACAAGCAGGACCTCAGCCAAAGAGCTATGTATCTCCAGAAACGAGGTTGGGGTCACGCGCTGGCCGGGGCGGCTGCTGGTGCTTTGCTGCTGGGGAAGAAGAGAGACACAGAGGTACAGACTGTCTTCACTTGTACTCGCTGTCTTCTGATGTACATACTGTCTTGATTTGTACTCATTATCTTCCCTTGTACATAGTGTCTTCTACACTTACACACACTGTCTTCACCTGTAGGCCTACACATTAACTTCACTTGGGCACATTGTCTTCTGTTGTACATACTGCCTTGATTTGTACTCATTGTTACCAGTTGTATACACTTGTATTTTATCTTGAACACAGAGTCTTCACTTGTTTACACTGGCTTGACTCGTCATCACTTAGCTCACAAAGAACGTATAAATAAAAGTTATAATCAATATACCGATCAACCAACCAATCATTAACATTTCATGTTTGTATTATTATACTGTTACCAGCTGGGCCCCCCTTCGTTGAAAGGAATGATCGCTGCATTAACATCAATTGAAAGTCATTGGCCTACTGTATTTACACTCTACTGGAATGGAGCAATAAATCCTGAAATATGCGAAAAAATTAGAAGGTTTAGATATAGTGATGTATAGATTGATTCTCTATTCACCTTTCGTGGTTATACACTCCAGAATTTCAAAGGTGTGGAAACAGTGTGCACGGCTAATGAACGGAAACCTCACTTGTTTACAATGGCGTCTTAGAAGACAGACTTTCCCAAGATTAGATTTAAATGAAACTAAAGCAAAACTGAAAATTAAGCAACTGTGACTTCAGGCTCCTCAGTAGAACTGTGCACCCTTGTAATGATTCTGAACCACCATTAATTTGGTGAAATTCGAAAGTTCAGTGGTTCCGAAATTTTAGGTGGCCAAAATGATGAACTTTCAAATATATAATATGTATAGATACACTTACGTATCTATAATATATACATTACGTATTTACGCTTGTTTAGGTGTACGGATGTATGCATGATCATATAATATACTTAAGTGTACATGTTCATATGTGTACTTATATTATTTGCATGTTCATATGTACACCTGGGCACAAGTTCAATCAAACATATTCATTTGCGGTTGTTCATTTACAAACATGAATCTTGTTGAGAATTTAACTCACCACCCTGAATACACTACCTCAAATAATTCTTTTACCAGTTTAGATAGTTGTCATTTAACATAACCCAATTTCAGAAATAGCACTGTGTGCACCTGTTAGGCTGGAACGGAGAACCTCTTAGGGAAAAGAAACACAATTTAATTAACATTGTATCTCTGTTAAATAAACAGGTCTTCAGATGTGGAACTAGTATCGTGTTTCTTTTTTGAACCACTTCACAGAGGAAGATTCATAGGCCGTATAGCGTATACCAACCGAGTTTTGTCGGTCAAAGGGCGATCTTCGACCCGTATGACTTTCGTCCCGAATATCTGCGCCGCCGTGACGTCACAGATGCTGACGCAGACGCCAGTGCTGGGGCAGACGCTCCACAAGACACTGTGGAGGATGTGAAACAACTGACTCCGGAAGAGGAAGAAGAGGTGAAGGACGCGGTGGAAGCTGAACTTGGAGAGGACATCATGGAGGCGATTCGCCTTAAGGAAGCGGAGGACGCTCTGGAAGATCTTGCGTTGAGTGGTGGTGATATGGAGTGATGTCACCAGAACTACCCGTCGCAGATGACATGACCCATGCAACTTTTGTTTTGTAAAACTGACAAAATCGTTTGCCCTTTCTGAAATTTAGACTTTTTTCCCTTTCTTCCTTTCAGATAGTGTCCTTTCAAAGTAACAATAAAATTTGCAAAAACAGTCTTAAAATAGTCATTTTTTATCCTTCATTTTGTACCAATGGTCCATTTAAAAGGCAGCAGCAGTGTCTGTTTCTGCTTCAATTAATCAAATGTTGAATATATGCTTCGTTCAACTTGCTGTACACCTCTAAATCTACTTCTCTTCTTTTTGTTTAAAAAAAGTTATTGTTTTGACGAGGCGCTGATTTCACCACTATACCACACATTTTCGAGTATAAGTTAAGAGGCCCGAGTTTCCTGTGCCTAGGTGCTGTTTTAGCCTTCTATTTTCTATTTGGTAAGTGTTTTACGGCGCTCGCAACTGCATTAGGTCATATGAGCATGCAGGACACATTAAGTATTTTAAGTTGGTAGGAAATTTTGAATTTTGCCGGGTGGTGGCCGAAGGCTACTCTTATCGATTTTGTACGATAAACGGATCTTAAGCGTGCGCAACTTGCACTCGAGACCTCCGAGATTTTTCCTCCTTGTCCGATAAGGCTAGGTGTAGATCTTTCTTACCATAAGATCAGGGGTGTGGCTGAAAGACAGCAGAAAGAAGGAGCCATGGAGTAGCAGTAGAGGAGCTGTAGAAAGAGTCAGGAGCCCAGAGGAAGGTCAAAGGAGGTTAGGGGCGGGGGGAAAAAGTCGAGACGAAAGCAGACGGTAGAATATTATTAGAGAACAGAAAAGGGTGTGAAAGGAGAATTGTTTTTTTCAAAAGAAAATTTCCGTCGCTATCTGGATTCGAACCTTGTACCTATTGAATGAGAAGCAAATACAGATTCGACCTGCACGTTGGCGTTCTTGGACTGATCCAGTTGCTTAATGGGGCTGCCTCAGGCTGAAAATGACAGTGTGACACTGTAAGTCTTCTCGCAACGTCTCGGGCCCCAACCCCATCTTGCAGCCATGCCATAGCCCTGGCACCATCAAAGTCTCTCAGCTTTCGTCTTGGTGGTATGTTGATGGGATACTGATTTTTTAGTAAACAGCGTCTTATATTACCCCAAAAGTGAGCACAGTTCGAGACCGTACGTCCGTTTATGACGTGCAACAGAAATTTTAACAGAGGAATATTCATGGTGTTGCACACAAGTCGATAAAAAAAAGCAAAATTGGCTAAAACTCCACGAGGATTTCCGTGCTGCACGTAGTGGTTTTGTCCCTTTAGGAAGCTGTGCAATACGCATAGGTAACCAATTAACACTTTCAGAACAAAAAAAAATTGAAACATTCCTTACTGTCTTTCTTTTTTTAAAATCAGGGCAGTCTGTCAAGGTGGTCCTTAACTTATGTTGAAGTCTGCTTAACCTCTAGGGCTCGAGAGCCCCTATTTTAGCCTCTTTATCCTTTCCATCCATCTTTATGCACCCTGAATCATGATTACTAGACAGAGTTTTAGACAACCTGTCTCCGATCAAAAAACAAAAAAAAGTAAATGAATAAAAAGTGCTCTTCAATTAGCCTACTACTGACCCGGGGTCAGAATCGAACTCTGGGATAAGACAAAACATGGCTGCTATGACCAACGTAGTCCGTGGCGGGGAAATAATAATGATAATCATCATCATCATCATCATCATCATCATCATCATCACCATCATCTTCATCATCATCATCATCATCATCATCATCATCATCATCATCATCATCATCATCGGATGTCAAACATATGTTTGAATGTCCAGGAACAATGGCAATTCGAATGGAGTTATTTGGACGAGTGGAGGTGCCGCTAAGCATATTGACAATGCAGCCGAAAAAGAGCCTCGCTCTCGCTCGAAGATTTCTTCGTGGAGTCCGTCAGGCCCATTAAGGAAACAAAAAAAAATCATCATCATCACCACCATCATCATCATCATCATCATCATCATCATCATCATCATCATCTTCATCATCATCATAAGCAGCAGCAGCAGCAGCAGCAGCAGCAGCAGCAGCAGCAGCAGCAGCAGCAGCATTATCAACGTCATCATAATTGTAATAATAATCATCTTCATAATAATAATAATCAAAATATTATGCCTCGTGTTTTGACACACTACAAAGTTGGATGCCAGTGACAAAGTGTGTCTGTCACATCTCTCAGAAGCTGCCACCTTTCCAAAAGATCTGGACAAATATATACCATTTCATGCACATCTTGTGAAACTCTTAAAAAGACGAACTTCAGGACGAAGGACTAGAACCCAGATGGCCATTAGATCGAAAAAGTAAAGTATAGAAAAAATACAAACTTATTTTTAGTTTCGTTTTACGGCACTTGCAGCACAATAATGTCATATAAATGTCGAAGAATAGATGTGTTAAAAGAGTAACATACATAAAAACAGAAGGAGAGATAGGGACGAAAGATGTGTGATAGGAAAGAAAGAGCAAACCACACCAGCGCATCCCATCCGCCAACCACCCAAGAACTTAATTAATAAATGAGTGGATTATGTGATGTGATGAGGGGCAATAGCCTCTAACACTGAATGAATTTACTTTACGCTAAAGAGGCGAACGCAAAAAGGTGTACAACTTCGTTTTGAAACTGAGGAGAGTAAAAATAAAATCTGAAAATAGAATGCCAAATTATGTCACTTAATGATTATCTAATTTATTGTCTACAATATTAAATAGAGCAGACCGGGTCACAATCTTTAGACTCCGTTGTGGCCACAACAGACTTAAACACCATATGCACACCAAATTAAAAGTGGGAGAGTCAGCGATCTGTGAATGTGGACACGACCAAGAGGATGGAAGAATCAGGTGCTCGTCAGTTTTTGGGCACGTAGAGTTATTAGTACCATCTTAAAGTTTATTCTTTTGCCTAGCTTTTGATTTTTTTAATTTGAAAAATACATGTCTATCTGCAATAGAAGTCAAGATTTTTCGAACTGAAGGTCACAGGGTATCAGAATTAAAATTTTTGGAGAAGATGGCCGCCAAGGTTTGGCAACTTCCAGAGTTTGAAGGTCCTTAGAAACTGTCATTTTACTTTTTTATACCTTTATTCAACGCTTTTCAGCAAAAGCCACACAGTAATGCGTTTTTAAAATGACATTAAAGGTGTTGAGCGAAAAATACAAATTGGATAAACTTAGCCAAACGGGCAGAAAACTGCTGTTTTCTTTGATTTCAATATTTTGACGAGCGCCTGATTTCACCATGATGCCTAGATCCTGTCTGTCTGTGTCAGTTCGGCTGAGAGGGACCCACTTCCCCAGGAGGCACGCTGTGGTACTCGATAACACACCCGTCTTTACACGGGAATCGAACACACGTTGGGGCGCTTTCGTGGCCTAGAGGTACGGTGTTCGCCTCTCATTCAATAGGTCCCGGGTTCGAATCCGGATAGCGACGGAAAATTTTCTTCTCTAAAATGTTCTTTTCCCATCCTTTGCTGCACTATATATTTTTCTGTCGTCTTCTTTCGTCTACACTTTCTGTCCCCACCCCCTCACCTCCTTTACCCCCTCCTCTGGGCTCCTGACTCTTTCTGCAGCCTTGCTACTGCTTCGCCTTGGCTCCTTCTTACTGCAGTCTTTCAACCACAACCCTGATCTTATAGTAGGTAAGATCTACATTTTGCCTTCTCGGGCAAGGGCAAAAAATCTCGGAGGTACCGTGTGCACGTTGCGCACGTTAAAGATCCCTTGGTGGTCCAAAATCGATAAGAATAGGCTTCTGCCGCCACCCGTGGCAAAATTTAAAAAATTCTACCTACTGAAAACGTTCGGTGTGTCCCGTGCTCTCATATAACCTTATGCAGTTGCGAGTGCCGTAAAACACCCCCCCCCCCAAAAAAAAAGGAAAAAAAAGAAAAAACTCACGTCTTCTATGTGTTACGGCAACGTGCCTAACCACAAGGATTGTACATTTGTTATTACGTTAAAAAAAACCCGCCTACTTTTCTTTACTGTATCCTTCCTCTTGTACATCTAGGGGGTCGAGGGGAGAAAGATCTTTCTGTCCTTGGCAAGCTGGCTGGCCTGACTGGTGGGATATTGTGTGTTTCAGGGTATCCTTCACACCCTCGATCCAGGACTTCCTCTTGCCTTGTGCCCTGATATTTTTTGTAGAACGCTTTACTGGCAAGCTGGTGAGGTGCCATATGGGTCAGATGTCCAGACCAGCCGTACAAAAACGCAAAGGAGGAAATGAGAAGCGGCCGTTTGTACGGTTGATTGTCTCATGCAGGTGGTAGTTTGAGCAGGTTCGACTGCAATTTTGCCCTTGTACGTGTGATGTAAACACACATTTGTTGACATGTTATAGCTCAAGTCAAAATATTGTGATTACTTTTATATCATGTTGAATTTGAAATTCATTCGTACCTACTGCAGTGAGGTTACTGAACACACAGTGCTACAAATGAATCAGAGAGAGAGAGAGAGAGAGAGAGAGAGAGAGAGAGAGAGAGAGAGAGAGAGAGAGAGAGAGAGAGATAGATAGATAGATAGATAGATAGATAGATAGATAGATAGATAGATAGATAGATAGATAGATAGATAGATAGATAGATAGATAGATAGATAGATAGATAGATAGATAGATAATGTTTTACGGAGCGGAGTTGTTTCAGCACGTTAAACATGCATTTTTTATGTCCTGTCTTGTTGTGTATGCGTGAGTGCACCCAACCTTTGTAACATCCACTGCCATCGTGAACGACCATGACGCATATTACGAGGGCTGTCCCATGGAAAACCGGAAAAGGTCCATAAAAGCAACAATCTTTGTTCTATTATAATAAAAATGTAACATATCATACCCCAACGTGTACTTTATTTCTCAATGTAATCACCATCGCGCTGGACGTATTTTTTCCCATCGCTGGATCAGGGAGAAGATACCGTCCCTGAAAAATTTTCCGTCAAGGGGGTTCAACCAATCTTTCACGGTTTCCACGAGGTCTTCGTCGTCGGTAAATCGCTGTCCAGAAATATGGCGTTTCATTTGTTCAAAAAGGTGATAATCTGACGGGGCCAAGTCAGGACTGTGATGGGGGTGTGGCAGAACTTCCCGCCGAACATTTGGATCCAGTCTGTCGTAGCGTTTGCAGTGATGGGGTTGCGTTGTTATGCTGCAAAATGACCCCACTGGACTACCGCCTGGTCTTTTTCGGCGCACAATCTTTCTCAACTTGTCAAGGGTATGGCAATATCTGTTAGCATTAACAGTTATCCTGGTTTCAGAATTTCAAGAAGCAGAACACACTTAGCATCCCAGAAAACCGTGGTCATAAGTTTATTCACCGATGGCTGAACTTTAAAGTTTTTCGGGGAATGAAAAAAGACAAATTCAGCTAACGGGGAAAGTAAAACTATCAGCAGTGCGCCAGACAGTCTGTGCTTGTGGTATAGGAGAGGCAACTCTTCAGCAGGAAATCCCTACTCCGGCTGTTTAGGAGATAGGGATAACATTGATACCATCCATCCTACTCGGGATATCAACCTCAAAACTAGGCTACCTTAAATTTGTAAAGTTCTATCTGACATTTCTTGGCCGTTTTGAGTTACTACGACAATGAATTTAGAGACCAAATGCTCTATTTGCTCTATCAAAATCGTAGGATTATTCGGAATCATTATCAAGATATTCAAATAAAACTTTTCATTTGAAAAAGTTTACGTGTTATGAAACTCAAACCTTTTAATGATAGATTTGTGTCAAACTAGATACTGAGCAGACAAAACTTTTATATTCTGAATTGGCGACTATTCACAGCAGTATCTTACTCAGACAACTTTGCCTGTGTCAACATTATTTTGTGGTAGACAAATGAGTAAACACTTCACACTACGATAACTGGTTTTGCTCATTTTATTGTCTCAGAGCGCTAACTCCAAATAATAAGGAAAAAGAAACATAGAGCTAAATTCAAGAACAGATGAGGGGGGTGGGGTGAAAAAAAGATTTTAGTCAGTTTATTGCCACAAGTAGCCAACACTTTGCCATCTGGGACGTGCAGTCCTGGTGATGTCACTCCACATCACCACCACCCTACACTGTTTCTTCCAGAATGTTCGCCGCTGCCTTAGGCCGGATCGGCTCCATGACGTCTTCTCCAAGTTTCTCTCCCACCCCTCCTCCACATCTTCCTTCTGGCTAAAACAGCAACTAGACATAGATGGTTGGTGCCTCGATTAAGAAATTGTGTCACGACGTGATGGAACCAGACTCGTCATTTTGGGGGTATATGATGGAGATATTGCTACAGTCTTACATTTTGTTTATTTTTCCATGCATTTGGTGAAAAAATATCCATGTTTCTTCACTTGAGGTTGAGATATTTATAAATAAAGGAGGTGGGACTCCCTGGGGTCAGAGGTAAAATTAGTGAGAAAATTGAAAACCAAAGTTTGGTGATTTCCAAAGCTGTGGTGCACTTGAAAACCGTAAATTTACTTTTTGTGAATGTTTGATCAAAGTTATTTAGTAAATACGTCGAAAAGATAATGTGTTTTTAAATGAACATTTATAAAAAAAAATTGACAAATATTGCCCAGTGGGTTTTATGATGTCGGTTTCTTCAATTTCATTATATTGACGAGCTCTTGAATTCACAACGTTGCTACAAAAATTATTGATGTGATCTCGTTTTCCTCCTGGATAAAATACTACCTAAACATATATTATGGCTGATTGATGCCTCTATTATTTTTTTAAATATTGATGGTCTGGTCTCTTTTTCTTTCTCTGGAATCAGTTGTTCCTGTTCCTCGAAGGACTGTGCACATCTGAGACGTCACTACACATAGTAGGGGTGGTGGTAGTCGTAGAAGTCATAAATCATCCTTTTGCCTCCAAGCATTGGCCGGTACATGCTATACGGTGTGTAAATACGTCTCTGAGCTGTGCCCTTGGTGAAAGAAAAAAAAAACTTAGAAGAAGAAGAAGAAGAAGAAGAAGAAGAAGAAGAAGAAGAAGAAGAAGAAGAAGAAGAAGAAGAAGAAGAAGAAGAA
>NW_004797306.1:1975128-1977322 GCF_000002075.1 Aplysia californica
TTTCCTCCCATCAGACCTTGACTTGCTTGATACTTATGATATGCTATAAGGAGAGATATGGTCAAGGCGTTTGGAATAAAAGAAGGTATTGTGTGTCTTACTATTTTCCCTTTGTGAAAGGAATTTTTGTAATGGAAGGGAAACATATTAGATTTAAAAAGAGTTGCCTTGGGTAACCAACGAACTAAAGGCCTCCTCTTCTGCTAATTCCAATCGCCAAAGGATTTTTAACGAGCGCAACTAGAGCACGAGACCTAGGTAATTTTCCGTCTTGTCCTTTCCCCAGAAGACTAGGTGCTCTATATTACCTACATAAAATTGTAGTGTGGAGGAAGAAGATTAAGTGATTGAGTGAGTGAATGAGTGAGTGAGTGAGTGAGTGAGTGAGTGAGTGAGTGAGTGAGTGAGTGAGTGAGATTTCATTTTTGAAGTGCAAAATGGTACCTTTGGCTTGACAAGCGAACATCATACCTTCGGGCTACGTGTCTCCAATACTTCTAGAGGCAAACATCATTCAATGAAAGGTTCATTCGAGTGACACCAGCTTACGATAGCTAGCCCACATGACCAACCATTACACTTTACCTGCTTCGTTCTTAGTTCTACGACGGGGGGTGGGGGGGGGGGGGGGGGTGATACAGCATTGCAGCCCGTCAGGCAGTATCAGCAATCATACTTAAAACACTTAGTCTTGATATTTCTCAGCAGTGTTTTTGTTTTTAAAAATATTTCAAAAATGCCTATTACTATTTTTTGAGTGCGTTTGGAAAGTATTTACATTGAAAAGGGAAAACATTTAATAATTTTGATTGCCTTTCAGCAGTCGAAGGGTCAAGAACAGTTGTTAAGAAGTGAGAATTGTGACTATACTAAGACGGATGTTGTAGTCAGCAGATACTGGATGAACAAAAAATACAGAAGGAAACGGTGCGACACTGGAAAGACAGATGTGTCACTGCAAAGACGGAGGTGGCACTGCAAAGACATATGTGTCACTGCAAAGACATAATATGTAACACTGCAAAGACAGATGTGTCACTGCAAAGACATAATATGTAACACTGCAAAGACATATGTGTCACTGCAAAGACATAATATGTAACACTGCAAAGACGGATGTGTCGCAGAAAAGACGGATGCGAAACTAATACAGATGTGTCACTACAAAGACAGATATGACACTGCAAATACAGATGTGAATGTACAAAAACAGATTTGTCGCTGCAAAGACGGGTGTGAAACTACAAATACAGATGTGACACTACAAAGATAGACAGGACACTGCAAATACAGATGCAAAGCTTCAAAGACAGATAGGACAGTTTCTACTCACACAATAAGTGTACGTTGTCTCTCTCCTCCTGGATGTCTCTGGACGACTGGGACCAGAAATGTCCACCCTATCCTCAGACCACGGCTTTTATTTCGTCCCAAGTCGTCAATTTTAATTACCAAGAATAAATTGCGCATCAGTATACCAGCACCTGCAGGTCCATCTCCATCATGTGAGGTGTGACTTCCGCCACGGACAGGACAGTCTGCGTCAGTAAGTCGTGTCACAAACATACGAGAGAAATTGTTGTATAGGTGTGTTGTATGGTTTTGTGAATTATTATTATTATTATTATTATTATTATTATTATTATTATTATTATTATTATTTCTATTTCTATTTCTATTATTATTATTGTTCTTGTTGTTGTTTTTGTTACTGTTGCTATTAATACCGTTATTATTAATGGTAATAATAATGATACCAATAAATACTAACAATAATTCTCTCTCTCTCTCTCTCTCTCTCTCTCTCTCTCTCTCTCTCTCTCTCTCTATGTCTCTCTCCCTCTCTCTCTCTCCCTCTCTCTCTCTCTCATACTCTGTTTTTCACTTTCGTGCAGCAGTAGCGATAAAATATAGATGTTCCATAGAAAGGTCTGTGTAAATAAAATAATGGTGACCCGGTGTCCCTGGTCTTCTGAGCAAACTTGTTCCAGACTCGTTGTCCGAAATTAAAGAGAGCGCTGGCCATATGATTCATGATGGCTAGTTGGTTCACTTAAAATAGTTTTGACTATGGCTGACCTCTGTTACCTCGGAGGTGTATACGTATAAATACCACTTGGGGTGTACAGCGATGCAAGAAGAAGAAGAAGAAGAAGAAGAAGAAGAAGAAGAACAAGAAGAAGAAGAAGAAGAA
>NW_004797306.1:1978039-1986951 GCF_000002075.1 Aplysia californica
GAGAGAGAGAGAGAGAAAGAGAGAGAGAGAGAGAGAGAGAGAAGTCGGATAAATGTTAGACATGAAAGCAGGAAGAGCAAACCACACCATGAGCAAACGCCGAACACCCACTTTTCTTCCCCATCTGGACCTTGTTACAACTGAAGGCAACAGCAGTTCCCTTTACGCTGAAAAGGTGAATAGTGCATTAGGAAGTCTGATTTTGATTAGGTAAAATAAGAAACTTTACCAATATTTGTTTTTTACATAATGTGTTTTTGTTTGTTTTTCCGGTGGTTGGGAGGTGGGGGGGGTTGTTGTTTTTTTTTGTTTTTGTTTTTTTTTTTTTGCTTTGTTTTGTTTTTGGACAATTTCTTATTTTCTTTGTTATGCATGTACATAAATGTAGGTGTACCATGAAGTGGTGGGATCAGGTGATCGTCAATTTCTTGGCATGTGGAATTATTGACATCATGTTATTAAGGTGAGTTCATTCCGATAAAGAAAATCTTCTTCTGTCTTAAGTAGAAGTAGAGATGTGTGCTATTGAAAAAGGACGGGGCGCACCTGGTTTCAGAGTAAAATAAATAATGTTAGCATGAAATAGGCCGCCAAATTTTGATGACTTTCAAAACTTGGATATCCATGCACACTTCAAATTTACGTTTATTGTGCCTTTGATCAACGTTTTTCAGTCAGTTCCACACAGACATGTGTAAAATGAGTTTTTAAACAGATAGAAAAAGTACTCAGCCATTTTATTTTTATTTTTTTCCTTTTTCTTTTTTTTTTCTTTTAAATTCTAAATTAAATTAAATTTGCCCAACGGCCGAAAATACCCCCGGTTTCTCTGATTGAGATATTCTGATAAGCGCCTGATTTCACCATGATGCCACTACTTTAGTGTGCAGTCAAAAATTCGTGCGCAACCTATCCGGAAATATCATTCTCTTTAAAGAAGGGTGAATCAATGTCGACAAAGTTTGCACCGCAGTTTGTATCAATTTGTCTTAACGTAATCATATTTTCCCACAACAATTGAGGCTGGATTAAAAACGTTTCTTTATATATTAAAATATATGAAAAATAAAATATTATTCTCTGACACGCAGAATGTAGGATTATTCACAGCACTTCCCGCTTCTCACACATAAATATTTTGCGTACGTATACATGTAATATGGCCTACGTCACAGCTCACCAATGCGCTTTTTAAAAGAAATTAATTTTATAGTCAACAGTTTTTTGCACTAAAGGTTCTCAAAGAAAGCGTTCAATGAACATAATGTCGCAATTAGAAAAACATGACGAACTTGCTTTTGAAAGCGATATTGCCACAGCTGTAATTCTTTTAAAATCTGTGGAAACCACCCACTTCGATGTGTTATTGGTATTTATTAAGGAATGTTCTAGAATACAACTAACAGGTGTTTACAAAAATATTTATACTGTATATGTTAAGACCAATTGATACAAGTCTCTGTGCAAAAGCTAGAGAGTCTATATTCGATAGCTCAGGAAATATTTGACAATAAGGTTCGCCACGAATTTTTGACCGCACTACAATATGTCACCGACATTCAGAAAGTAATAAATATTAATATGTGAGGCAGTGTGGTTAAATCAGGCGCTCGTCAAAATAATGAAATTGAAGAAACCAGCTTTTTGTTTCTTCAGTGGCCATTAACACTGCCCAGCACTCGAACACCAACAACATATTTTAGTAGCAGTAATAGTAGTAGTAGTAGTAGTAGTAGTAGTAGTAGTAGTAGTAGTAGTAGTAGTAGTAGTAGTAGTAGTAGTAGTAGTAGTAGTAGTAGTAGTAGCAGTAGTAGTAGTAGTAGTAGTAGTAGTAGTAGTAGTAGTAGTAGTAGTAGTAGTAGTAGCAGTAGTAGTAGTAGTAGTAATAGTAGTAGTAGTAGTAGTAGTTGGAGGAGGAGGAGGAGGAGGAGTAGTAGTAGTAGTAGTAGTAGTAGTAGTAGTAGTAGTAGTAGTAGTAGTAGTAGTAGTAGTAGTAGTAGTAGTAGTAGTAGTAGTAGTAGAAGGATCATCATCATCATCATCTTCATCATCGTCATCATCATCGTCATCATCATTATTATTATTATTATCATTATTATTTTTATCATTATTATTATTATTATTATTATTATTATTATTATTATTATTACTACTACTACTATTGTTGTTGTTGTTGTTGTTGTTGTTACTATTATCATCATTATTGGCTGGGAATAGTAAAAACAAAACGTTCATTCTAAGCAGCCGCCCCATGTGGTACGCATGCTTATTTCACATGTTGTAAATAATGAGCTCACACGCAATAGGACAAAAGCAACTCTGAGCCACACATCCGACCAATGACCCTCTCCTGTGGCTTGTGAAAACTGACGACAACAGGTGCTTGAACAATCTCTGACTTCTCGGGCCAAAAAGGCAGCTAGTGTGAGGATGTTGATTGTTGTTTTGGACCTGAACAAGGAAGTTGGAGGTCCGAACACGAATGGTGTACAAGTTTATTTCGTTTTGTAAATATCGAAGACCACAACACATGACTCTTTGCAGTTGCAAGCGCCGTAAAACTTTTAGGAAACTGAAAAAAAAGACTGCGCCTTTGATTATTTATGCCGAAAGAAGGAAAACAGCAAAAACCTTGTATCCCTAAGAATACACGTTATAAACAGGATATCAAAGGACTAATGAATGTTTCTTCAGTGTGACCTTTTCTCTATTTATTCTGTTCTTATCGCTGGCTTCACAATTTAGTTTGTATTATTTTATCCAAGGAAAAGTCAGCCCTGTTCTTAGATAAAAGCTCAATTTAGCTAACGTTTAGGTGGAGAGAATGTTGTTGGTGACTGGGTTGTCAGTTTGAGAGCGGAGAAAATCGATTTACCTAACTTCTTGAACCAAACAAAAACATAACTGTCTACACCACTTGTGTTTAACTCCTTTGGGTTAATCTTTGGTTAAGTTGGTCTTTTTTCTCGGGTCCCACCAGCTTTTGTTCTTTACAGGTCTTAACGGTTAAGTTGAACGACTTCCTACCCTATGAATTGATCTTTTTTCACTCCCCCTAAGACATCAACTAATCCGTAGTCGACTGTTAGGAACTTTTATGTTCTTTTTTTTTTCTTTTCTTTTTAGATTTATGAACCGCAGGTAGTATGGACTTGTGGGTGGTTGGCGGGTGCTCTGGTGTGGTCTGCTACCTCTTTCTCATCAAATTATATCTGTCGTCCTTATCTCCTCCATTTTTTATTTTATTTTATTTTTTTTATTTTTTTTTGGGGGGGGTATTGTTACTCTCTTGTAACACCTCTAATCTTCAGCCCTTTTATGACCTGATCGTGTTGCAAGTGCTGTAAAACACTTACTAAAACTAGAAGAATGCACTGTTGTTGATCCTGGACGTACTCCATTACTTAGGTCACATCATCAGCGTCTGTGGAGTAGTGTAGCAGCGGTCGCTTCGATGTCGCACGCAGGAGACCAGGGTTCGATTCCCGAGTGGCGAGATTATTTTTATTTAAATCAAGTATCTCGGTCTTTCTGCTGAGTTGTTGCATCCCTCTCAGCCCTGGTTGGCCCGGACAGGCGGTGTCGGAAGCCCGCTTCCTAAATTATCTAAAGTGTCGATGGGGGCGTAAAAACATCTACATTTCTTTTAAAGTTTCTTCAAGTCATGACACGGGTCTGACAGTGAAGAGGTTAATAACCATGTAGTCAATAATGTAGTAATCCATTTGGTAGGTGGTGAGTACAGCACGCCTTTAGTCAGAAGTCAGGGTCAAAGGACAGTGGCGTCATGCTTGTCAGACATGGGGAATCATCAGTTTGAATACCTTAAGATGAACCTATTATTTTTCGTTGTGTGTGTGGGGGAGCACAGAGAGAGAGAGAGAGAGAGAGAGAGAGAGAGAGAGAGAGAGAGAACGAAAGAGAGAGAGAGAAAGAGAGAGAGAGACGCACACACATGCGCGCAAGCACGCACACGTACACACTCACACACACACACACACACACACACACACACACACAAACTTGTCCACGTACTCACGAACGAACAAGCACAAACACAAGCTCACATACGATTTTTTAATAAATCCTCTTTCACTCACAATATTGTAGTTTTTCTTTGAATGAAATTACTTCATTTATTTTTGTTTTTCCACTTGTCGCTTGCAAGTCAACTGGAGAAAGGTACACATCACAGTTAAGATTTTGTGTGCGTGATTTTTTTTTCGTTTTGTGTTTTGTTTGTTTGTTTGTAGTAGTTGTTATTGTTGTTTTGTTTGTTTGTTTGTAGTAGTTGTTATTGTTGTTTTGTTTGTTTGTTTGTTTGCATGTTTCTTTGGGGTGGGGGATGGGGGGTGCGGGTGGGGGAGGGGACAATCTATCTATACCCTACGTGATGTACAAAGGGGAAATAGAGACTGGTATTTAGCGATAGATTTCATCATCATCATCATCATCATCATTAAGTACCAGATCTGCGACAGACAACGGCGATCATAGCTCTCAACTCATTCCTTTGCTCAGATGCTCTTTAAAAAAACTACGTTCCCCTGATCCCTACCTGTCACCCACTTGTTCAGGTTCCCCAAGTAGATTGCTCTGGGCCTACCCCTGCCTTGCTTGCCCTCAAGCAATAGATTTATACATCGAAAAATTAAGATTGGGGAGGAAATGTTTTAACTTCAAGACGTACGAAAAAGGAAGAGTTTGAAAAAAGGTGTGTGAGGGGGGGGGGGCAGACAGGCAGAGAGAGAGGGATAGAGAGAGCTGGAGAAGGAGGAGGTAGGGCGGGACAGACAAACAGAAAGAAAGACAGACGGACGACGGATAGTCAGAATTGGAGAGAAAAATTTAATTATTTCCATTTATAAACAATCATCTTGATTCCCAAGCAGTACGTATCGCTGTAGAATCTTGGGCAACCCCAGCTCCTTTATTGCTGGTCTTAGAGGTCCCTCTATAGACCGGACAATGGTCAGTCTACAGTTTTCTTGCAATGTCAAAGAGCAGGATGCTTGTCGTAAAATGCTCAAATAGAGCTGGTAGAGTTTGTTCTCTTTGGTAGGGAAAGCGATTGGTTCACCTGAGACAGAACATCCACTGGGGATGATTTCCCCTTGTTGACTGAATTCTGTTAACTGCGTAGAACCAGAAACGGAAGTTGTATATGACGCCGCCCCTTTCCTCCAGGACTGTTTTCTTTTCGAGCCACAGTTGTTTGGGGTGTCATTCTTTGTAGTATCAGTATCGCGTGGGCTTTTTGTGTTCGAGTCACCATTATTGTTATAAATAGATTTCTCTAGGAGTCCGTGACACTCGATCTTCTCACCCAGTACAGCAGTCTGTCTCGACCTCAGAGTCCGGCCCTTGACATGACCACCACGTCTAGCTGTTGTATTCGCTGTACCTACAGTCAAAGTTTTAGTCGTTGTGTTCACGGGGATAGCAAATCCGAGTCGGACTAGCTCCTCGGCCAAGTCAAGTCGAGATCTGTTTGTAAAATCATCCGCCCTCGTAACAGTTTCGAGTAGTTTAGCAAGCGGCGTTTTACCCATCTGATTGACAGCGTTAAACTCCGCCCCTCGCTTGAAAAGCGCCAAAGCGGCGTCTCCGTTGCAGTACGCGCATGCGTCGTGGAGGGGTGTGTTGCCATGGACGCGATCTCTTTCCTCGATGTCGGCTCCGAAGTCAAGTAGGCAGCACACTATGGCCCCCGTACCGTGTGCTGCAGCTCGATGCAGTGCTGATTTCCCCGCGCCTTGAGCAGCGGAAGTAGAGATGTTGGCACCAAGGTCAAGCAAAATCTTCAGTGCTTCCTGTTTCTGACTCCGGATAGCTCTGTTCACGTGACTTTCCCCTCGCACTACTCCGTCTGGACTTCCACCACCATTGATCTGTTCAGCCAAGAAATTGAACAAAAAATAGAATCAAGTAGGCGGAGGGACAAATATCAAAAGGTAGTACAAATAGAGGTACAAAATATGCCATATATTAACTATAACTACCTACATCTACATAGTAGACCATCTCCATTTAAATATACTTAAAAATAATTTGAAACTGGGAACAAGGGAGCAAGACAAGATGTCATGTTTGTTATGCACACAATTGGGTCACTTTGAAGGCGACGGGAAAGAACAATGAACAATAACTTCAATCATTATAATATGAAAGATAAATAATCCATAATTTATAATAAATAGCATTTGTATGTTGCATTTCCCCGCTCTACAGCTAGCTCTATGCTCTTTACAATTTGTATGTCATATTATTACCCTTAGAAGACCCTAGAACACTTAAAAACATTCTTGATTACCGGGAAGCAAACATGACACGTCGCTGATTGAGTGCTCAAACACTAACAAACTGAAAAGATAGTTATTTGGCTGTTTGGCGAAGTGAGGAAAATATGAGTAAAGTGCCTTTCCCAAGGAAACAACGCCAGACCCCTCACGGGCTTTGAACCTATGACATTTCGGTTGATAGCTAAAAAATAACAACAACAACAACAACAACAACAACAACAGCAGCAGCAACAACAACAACGACAACAACAACAGCAACAACAACAACAGCAGCAGCAACAACAACAACGACAACAACAACAGCAACAGCAGCAGCAACAACAACAACGACAACAACAACAGCAACAACAACAACAACAACAACAACAACAACAACAACAACGACAACAACAACAGCAACAACAAAAACAACAACAACAACAACAACAACAACAGCAGCAGCAACAACAACAACGACAACAACAACAGCAACAATATCAGCAACAGCAACGTCGAAACAAAAACGTAGTGGACAGAGAATTAAGTACACATTATTCCGACGGTCTTTTGGGTTTTTCCCTCACTCACCAGGATCTTTATGACATCACAGTGTCCGAGCTCCACAGCGTCTGCAAGAATGACGTTATCGAAAGAGTTCCCGCCAAGGTATTTGCTGACAGGCAAGATGCTGTGACGTACGACAGGCAGCAGTTTCTCTACCACAGGCAAGGCTCCGTTCCTCACTGCCTGCCTCATGGCAGACATTATGCTTTTGGCCTTCATCACCTAGAGACAGAGACATAATTCATTATAATGTAATATTTTATCAAGAACATGGAATGAATTTATAAGAAATAATGAAGTGTTGGAAAGACCTGGAATTGGAGATATTGTCAAGTAGACCATAAAAAAAGAGAAGATGGGGATATTAAGGACATGTTTTGAGAATGCCAGAGACAAGATTGCCCTTTCAGACATAGGGGCCAACGAGGAAGAAAAGAAGAAGAGGAAGACCAACTGGAATCTACAGAAGCACGCGGATTTCGACCATCTGTCAAGACCAACTCAGGCTGAGAAGTACACAACATTCCTGCAGAAAGACCGAGATACTCAATAAAAATTCCTCCCAACTGGGGAATCGAACTCGGGTCTTCATCGTGCGACCTGATAGCAAAGCGCCTAACCACTGCACCACAGACTCTAGTATGTTCACTGGTATAACAGATGGACTTGGTTCCAATCCCCAGTGCGGCTTTTTAAAAATCTTTGAATATATCGGGTCTCCTGCGTGCGACAGCGAAGCGCCTTATACGCGGTGCCAATTGGGTGATCGGGTCGGGTCGGCTCGGGTCGGGTCGGCTCGGCTCGGCTCGGTTTACTATCCTGATGGGGGGCGAAAGCGGCTATCGTGGCACAAGACAATCGCGCCCAACTCGTCGCCTCAAAAGCAAACGCGTTTGTTTTCAGGCGACTAGTCGGGCGATCATCCCGACCCAACCCGATCCCATCCGCAATGGGGACCCTGTATAACCGCTACACCACAGACGCCGGAGACCTGTTGTGCGTCGACCTGGGGGTAAAAAAGACCTACATTTTAAAAAAGGACCCACCTCGGCAAAATCTGGAGCTTCTTTAATACTCGCGTCTGCCCCGGACATGTCTGACGTCTGCGAGATGAGCGTCTTGTAATGGCGGTTCTCCTTCTGCTCGTCTTGACGTCGTGATGAAGTGGTACACGGATGTGTAGGCCTAGTGTGTGTTGTCTCGTCGGGCACCTTATGACGGGATGGACAGTCACGTGACTTCATCTTATCGGCGGCCCTTGGTAAATAAATACAGGATTGATAGTGACAGAGTTGTTGCTTTGCATTGTATTTAATTGCTGGACTGACAACGACAACCAAACCACACATATCGACTGCTTAAGTAAGACTCTGCGATACGCACTTTTGAAAAGACAACGACGTATGACGGAGACTTGCACTGAGCGGTCGAATAAGTGTGTGTGTGTGTGTGTGTGTGTGTGTGTGTGTGTGTTTGTGTGTGTATGTGCATTCGCGTTGGCATAATGTGTGAGTGTGTATGTGGGTGTATAAGTGTGTGTGTGTCTGTGTGTCATTGTGTGTGATCATATTACCAGTCTCTGATCTGACCTAGTTATACTATTGTCCCTGCATTGATGACAAAGTTGCTATAATTACTTTTGATAAGGTTTAAGTAGGCCAAGGTTCAAAAGCTGTAAGACATGCTTTGAAGTTTGAATTTCTTGACAAAGAGGATGACTTTGAGATCAATACCTTCTCTTAAGTCATTAAGTCATACCATTCTTGTTATCGTTATTAAATTCACCACGTATACATTGTGGGTGGTTGGTGGGTGTCATTGTGTGGTTTGCTCCTTCTTTCCTATAAAACATCAGTCGTCCTTACTTCTTCTTTCTCTTCCTTTTGAATATTGCTCTGTTAAAACACTTGTAATCGTCGGCACTTCTATGAACTAGCTGTATTACAAGTGCTGTAAAACTCTTACTGAAACTACAAAATAAAATAAACCAGTCATTTTGCTGCGTATTGATCACATAAAGAGCCAGATAAGGACCGTTTGGGGTACAAAATTGAAAATTACCCCCCC
>NW_004797306.1:1989519-1992019 GCF_000002075.1 Aplysia californica
TATATCTTTTCTACTCTCCGTTTTTTTTGTTTACACTTCAGTGATCACGATATAATTCTCAGACCAGCCAGAAAGAGAGATCTCAGACAGCCGACACAAAAATTGTAAGCAAAACCCACTCTCAATGCCACGTTTACTCTACAATTTTTTTTAAAATGAAAAAGAATTCTAAACAAACCCTTGACTTCTGAAAGCACCCTTTCGTTCAGCAACTCAGGATCATTTGTGACACAACATGGTGGAATCAGGCTCTCGTCAATTTTGGGGTATATGGAGTTTTTGGTATGGTCTTAAAGCCTGTTTATTTGCCTTGCTTTTGATGAGAAAATACCCATCTATCTTAAACAGAAGACCAGATATTTACGACTGAAAGACATGTGGGTCACCTGGGGTCAGGGGCAATATTAGCTAAAAAAAAGCGCCGATAAAGTTAGGTGATTTCTTAAGTTGTAGTGCCCTTGAAAACTGCAATTTTTTCATATTTTGGGGGCCCTTGATCAACGTCTTTCAGTAACGTCTACTCAGAATATTATGTTTTTAAATGGACATAAAAAGTTGAACCTGAAACAAAAAATTCAATAAAATATATTCAACAGACGGTAAATGTCAGATTTTTTCGATTTCATCATTTTGACGAGCGCGTGATTTCATCATGATGCCACTTTTTTTTGTTTGTTGCGAATCCCATCTGGCTTCCCTTTACCTGTATACCCCATATCTTGTCGGGGAGTCAGTTTTGAAATAATCTAAAAAAAACATATCCGCCAGAAGGACACAAATCTCAACTTGTTCAAATAAACCTTAATCATTCGCTCTTTCAAAGGCAGAGGGTTTTGGCGCTTGCGTTAAAGAGGAAAATGGGAGTTTTATTACTTTTTATTAATTCTGTGGGTTACGCCACCTGAGAATTTTTATATATTTTCCTTTTTGTTTAGATCATTTCGCGGGTAGCCTACCTGCGAATCTTTATTATTGGAATTTTTATAATTATTTTGCCTATAATGACATTATGTGGCAAAGACCTAAAGCGAATCCTTATAAAATAGACTACCCTCATCGTTTACGTCAAGTTTAACGCTTGCAACTTTATAAATTATTCATCCCCCCCCCCCTTTCCTTTTCCCAAACCTTTTTTTAACATAACGACACAGTAACAGTGACGGCTGTCATCAAAGCTGTTACGAAAGTTAGTTGTTAACTGATTTTCCGACTTCAAAACTGCAATTTTACCCTTTGACCAGAACTAAAAGAATCAAACATAAAGGTTTTTAAAGCTGTGGAATCGTTTCAGAAAATATTAATAGTGGAGTAAAGACTAAGAAGGTACCTCTAAATGCGACGGTTTCGTTACTTTTATGATTCTGACCCTTTCTTTGGATTAGCCATATATTTTTCTTCTTTTCTCCTTCATTCCCTGCGTAACCATGTACCCATTTCCAAATGTTGATCTAAAGTTTATTTCCTAAAGACGAAACGTTGGGTCCGGATCGAGATTCGAACCTTGTTCCTGACAGTAAGGATCGAGACCGGCAGCACAATCAGCACAATCATTAAGACCATAGACGCCAATAGATCTTTTTCTAGAAACCTGCGGTCACAAACTGCCCCACTCCCGTTCCCCTTCCATCCCCTCTACCCCACCTCTCTCCCCCGGCGTCTTCCACTGTCACTGCCAGTCCTTTTTATGTATTCTTGTGACACTAGTCGACAATCTTTCTATTTCACACCCCTTTGTGTACAGTTTGGCTTGTGGGTGGTTGAAGGGTGCTCTGGTGTAGTTTACACCTTCTTTTCTATCAGATATCTATTGTCCTTATCCTCCCCTCCCCTCCCTTTTTTCCTATCAAACATACATTGTTCTGAACTCCAGTCCATCGTTTCAATGTATTATGTTACTTTCTAGTAGAACCTCCAATCTTCGGGACTTATGTGACCTATTTGTGTTGCAAGTGCCGTAAAACTCTTACTGGAATTAATCTAAACAGTTTAGCTATTCAAAAATTGGAACCAGATGGTATTCTGGGATACGATTTTGAGAATATTTTACTATCATAAAATCTCCATGCCAGAGAAGAGCGGTATTCTTGGTAGGGATTGGAACCGGTACCTCTGAGATACGAGATAGTGAGCGTCTTCACCACTACACCAGGCAGGCTTCCTTATCTGCTTATCATTGTTTTCCCTCACCAATGTCTAATGTTCTTTACCGGACTTAAAACTGTACAGGTTTATCTTCTTAAGTTTCGCACTGAAGATAGAACGTTATAGTTCTGGAATCTAAGGTCACGATGTTCTTGCACCGTAACTAATTTGTTCCTGGTCTAGAGTGTTCGTAAACGTACGGAATGAGTGACCCTTGAAATGCAGCTCGGGCGGTCTTGTGTCAACATTCACACCCACACCACGGGTATGGCCACTGGTGTATCCCCACCCACGGGGTTACTCGTGTAGGTGCGCGACGCTCGCACACACACACACACACACACACACACTCGCGCGC
>NW_004797306.1:1993793-1996311 GCF_000002075.1 Aplysia californica
GTCGAGTTTGAATCCCCTGCTAGCTCCATTCTTTATCCACGTCCTTTTTTATAAGTGAAATCCAAATGCCCTTCCCGTCACACCCTCCCCCCCTTTCCTTCCCGCTCCCACACACCCCATTCTCATTCCATCCCTTTTTTTTCCCTTTCCCCCCATCCCACCTCTTGACTTTTCGACCTTTCCCACCCCGCTTATCGTCTCACTTTTGTCTGTGGGTAGATCCTAATCCGACCAATACAACATGCAGCCGTGATTGATTATCTGATTTCTGGCTCAACGCGCGGGGATCGCCTGTCAACAAGGGGGTTTATCGCCTTCCAAAGATCGATCAAATCTGTGGGCAGGCTGGCAGTAGTAGATGTGTGGTGTACAGTCATTCCGCCGTATACCCCCGAGATTACTGGCGGGCCGTTAATGGTGGAATGACAGACTAGCGGACAAATACATCGTTCAGTGAACCTCGAGGGAACTAACGGTTTCATTATTTTCAAATCTACTAGTGTGCTGCTCAGTTTAGTTGGGGAGAGTTTTATCCTTATCGTGAACAGATCTGGCGCGAAGGGGCTTTATTAACTGAAGAAAGAAAAAGTCTTATAAAGTCTTAAAGGTCATGACCCTGTCGGAACAAGACTCCATGTTTGGCCCAGACTGATGCCATAGAGGTCAAGGCTACTGCACAATGTCTCGGTAAAATACGAAATACTTCAACTAAATTCGATTGTGGTCTTCAACAGCAAACATATTAATTGTTTTTTAATGTCGTTAGTCGAATTAGTCGCCTTGGACCAAAAATAAAATATCAGATGAGAATCAGCATTTCCAAAGCAGAAATAAGTAATGAAAGTAAGCAGAAACTCAGGCCCACTGAACCACGTCTTCTTCAACGGGATACAACTCATACAGTTAGTGATCTAAGAAGGATATGACAGAAGATTGGACAAGGAAACTGAATTGAGGACCCAAAAACCAAACTATACAATATTCCTTCCTGCAGTGACTTACAAGTGTCAGACGTGGCAGCTGAACACAGCACAAATAGGAAGTCTACGAGAGGAAATGTCTCAGAATGCTAATTAATGACACAAGGAAAGACTGGAAAAGAAACGAAACTGTTCGAAATTTAACAGAGATGAAAACTGGTCATGCTACATAAAGAACATCAAAGAATTGAGAGGTGCGGTGATCTGATGAGAATGCTTCCCCCCCCCCTCCCTGCCCCCTAATCAACCAGTTGCACAAGTACACAACTGAAGACAATCAGGATAGAATGGCAGGGGAAGACCACGCAAAGTTTGGGTGGATGACAATAAAGAGGTCATCCAAAAAGAATCTCAACAACAGCATCCACACACTTAGCCATTGAACGAAAAATTGCATCTCTCGATTTCTAACAATACAAGAGGAAGGATAAAGTCAAGTCTGTTGCCGAAATGGTTGCTTTTGCTACTCAAAGAAGAAAATTCTTCCTGACCCTGACTGAATCAAATGGATCAAAGTGGCAGTGTGCACTTAGTATATATAGGCTATACTGTTACTGTTGTTTCCGTCAATGTTGTACATACCTTTTCCAAGGCTTTAGACTTGTTTCCTTCTATATGACTCAAGGTTGTACGTTTTCTGGCTCTGATTCTGTATAGTTGCCTTTTTCAAGACTGTAATATATTTGCTTCCTTTTATTCTGTACAGTTGCTCCTTTCTTAGCTGAGCATAGTTGCTCCTTTCTAAGCTGAGCATAGTTGCTCCTTTCTTAGCTGAGCATAGTTGCTCCTTTCTAAGCTGTGCATAGTTGCTTCCTTCCAGACTATAATGTTGTTTCTTCTACATTGTACACTTGAGTCATTCAAGGTTGTACACTGCCTTTCTCGGTTGTAATATAAGCTTAGTTGCTTCCTTCGAGACTATAACTATAATTACTGTGTTCTTGGCTGCTCACTAATTTTCTATTCCTTCTATTTTCTTCTTCTCTGTCTGTCTGTCTCTCTGTCTGTCTGTCTATTTATCTTCCTCTTTCTTTCTCTTCCCCCCCCTCCCCCTTTCTCTCTCTCTCTCTCTCTCTCTCTCTCTCTCTCTCAGTAACCACACACACACACACACACACACACACACACACACACATACACACACACACAAACAAACGCACACACTCACAGGTACACACACAAACAAGCAAATAAACACACACTCGAACACATACGAAAACTCGCACAACAACCCTCTGAAGTCTCAAGTGACCCGTCCCCAAAAGTGACTCATTATTCCCCTCCGTATCGTAAGTCTTCACATCGAGTGAGGCCATAAACCTGCACTATTCATAGACTTCTCTTTGAAGACTGTCTCTCGCACATACAGCTCCTGGGCACTTCATTCTTTATTTATGATGTACATGTGCTGTATGGTGAAGATAAAGATGGCTTCTCATGCCCCTCTCTGTTTGTCCGTATCTTTCTTTCTTTCTTTCTCTCTTTTTCTCCGACTCTCTCTCTCTCTCTTTCTTTCTCTCATTCTCTCTCTCTCTCTC
>NW_004797306.1:1998098-2001018 GCF_000002075.1 Aplysia californica
TTAAGAAAATCAACAAAACGCAAAACAGAAACTGAAAGAAAAGCAATGTCCTGTCGACTCGTAACGCCAAGCGTAAAATAGCAGACGATCCCAGAGGTCGTAACGTGACAGTTCTTTTCAAGGCAAAAATCTTTAGACCAAATAAAAAAAACCGAACCAATTAAAAACACGTTTAAAATTATTATCGTATTTGACAGTCCTCTTCACGAAATAATCTCCTGATTTAGAAAATATAATAAACGTAATGTCCTAGAGATCTCTTTTCATTTTCACGTAATCATCAAACCTAAGATTTCCCCCACGGTCATGAACAAAGGCTGGGATTATTTAAGTAGGTAGACTGCTAGAACTGTAAGGAGGGGCGCCGGGTGCTTTCCTTTCATCGCTGAAAGAGACAATCGCAAATATAGCGGTGTACGTCAAACGTCAACGCCATGGTTCAAAGCCTCCAAAATGTGCATGTTGCTGTATCCTCAGATCTGTTAGCTACTAGATCTATCCCATCTATATTTGAATTGATTAATTATATGTGTATGTTTGTTTGACTGTCTGTTTTCTGGTTCTTAATCTATGAAATTTGCCAGTGTGTCGGTTTACATGTCTGTCTGTTCTTCTACTTCTCAATCAATGGAATTCGTCAACGAGTCTGTTTACATGTCCGTCTATTTTTCTACCTCGCAATCTATGAATTTTCCTCAATGTGTATGTTTATCTGACGGCTATGTCTGGGGGGGGGGGGGGGGTGTTCTGCTTCTGAATTTGTGTCGCTACCGAGAGAGTCTAATTTTTTTGTGGAGTAGCCTATCTCTGACCTTCTGCTGAGATGTTGTATCCCTCTCAACCTGGGCTGGCTCTCAAAGGCAGGATCGAAAGCCCGCCTCCTAAATAAATAAGTCCCAATTGTGTTGATGAGGGAGGGGTGTGGAACATTTACATTTATATTTTTAATGTTAAGGAAGATGTCTGTCATGTATTGTTAGCCTGGGATGTGAAGTATTCAAAGGTGTATTGAATCCGATTTAACGGGTGCGAAGCATGGACAATCAATAAACAGCTGGAAAGAACAATTTTGGCGACAGAGTTGTGGTTCATAAGACGCATGCTACGTATCCCTGGAACAGCTAGAAAAACAAATGAAGAAATTTGGTTGAAGCAAATTATAGAAGACAGCTTATGACGAATATAAGAAAGCGACAGGCAAATATCTTCGGACACACAATGCGGAAAGAAGCATTGGAGAATATTGTAACAACAGGCAAGTTTGACGGAAAGAAGGCAGAGGCAGACAGAGGGAAAAGATCAGAGGCGAAGCGTCTATATAATCAAATAATCACTGCTTCCCTTCCTAATTTTGAAACATTGTCGCAGTCAAATTCACCCATAGACGTAAACCTCATAAATTAAATGTAAAAAGACGTTCATAATCACCAATGAACAACAGACTATGCCTAACCTTCAAAACCGTCTCATTGCCACAGAAATAGCCTGTTTGCCCCTATCGGGCCACTCCATAAGCAGTCACAAGCTTTGATTAAGTAAGCTTAAAGTGAGGCTGGAAGAGTCAACCAATAGATTTGAAGGGAACATGTGCATAGTAGTCAGAACTGTTTCATTGTCGCATATACCCTGTTCACCCCTTTCGAGCCACAGTTATAAGCACCCAGACGTGCTGAATATCTAAGCGAACTATTACACTGGTCGAGTCTACCTCACAGATGTGAGGGGGACTAACTCCTAATAATCCTTTGACTCCTGCTACTACACTGCTAGTGCTTGTTTTTTTCCTCGACTTTTTAACGTCCTATAATCAGATCGTGACCTCGATTATGACAGTGGCTCCTGGCCGCGAATAGCTAGACAAAAAACAGCCAAATGTGAAATAAAAAATTAATAATTGGCGTGCTCTACCAAAGTGTTTCGGCTGTCTGGTATAACATGCCATTGTAGTGCTGACATCTGTGCTTCTTTCCTTGGTGTTCGTGTGTTCAAATCTAAAGTTAAATTTAAGGTTAGTTAGAATAAATATTTAATGAAATACTTTCCCGATTATTTTAGCGGTTGAACAAGCATACAACATGAATTCAGGATTTGTTTTCATTCACAACTCAGAGTTGCCGCCTCCAGTGCCAGTAAGATTCTTGTGACTTGTGTGAGTGTGATATCTCCAGGCCCTATCTGGTCCCATTTCACTTTGATTACCCTGTCAAACAAGTCAGCCTTCGCCCCTGGAAAAGATACTGGACAAGATGACAACATGGCTAGGAGCAGCAAGAATAACAGACACCATTGCTGCAACGCAAGACAGAGTGAAATGGAGGTCCATGATCGCCCTCGCCAGTCGGCAAGGCACCGGATGATAATGACATAAGAAAAATGCCGTCTTGTCACTGTCGATATAAAAAAAACAACAACTGATGGTGACTGGTTTACCCGATGTAACCTGTAACCTACCACAATCCAACATCAAGAGGAGGCCCGATTCGCCTAAAAGTTTTGGGATTTTCAAGAAAAAGTGCGGGTGAAATGTTAGCATTAAGGTGCGAAATTACTTTTTAAATGGATAAATACGTCACTAGAGCGCGCGCTCATGTGACCTTATGCAGTAAAACCAAAGAGTCTACATAACAAGAGGGGCCACTTCTCTCTTTGAGCCAATTAAAAAAGTGTCCTCAAAATTCGGTGGCGCCCTCTTCGCAAAAGCGCACCCTTTTCGAACAGAGTTACCCTACTTGGGTTTTAAAAAATCAAAGTGAAACTAGCAAGTTTTTGATAAATTTCGAAAGAACGCTTTTTTAAAATGGTTATGCTGACAAAAAACCTCTTTCGGAGGAAAGGGTGACTGTTTTCTTCGTTTAATTTGACCTTAGAAAGAAAGGCGAGAGGTCATTAAAATTTTTAAAAACCTAAAACTCCACACTGA
>NW_004797306.1:2001118-2003618 GCF_000002075.1 Aplysia californica
CATTAAAAATTTTAAAAACCTAAAACTCCGCACTGAACGTACCCGAACTGCTGATGAACAGCTGTCGATCTGCGCACGTAAGGAGGTGCTATTCCTATTCTTCTCCTGGAAAAGCGAAAGAGAGCTTCAAAACAGACTGCAGCGCCATCTGAAGCAAAGAGCGAACTTCCGGCGGACACTTTTTTGTCTGAGTGGCCCATCTTGTTATGTACTATCTTTGGTAAAACACTCAGATTTAAAAAAAAAATTACTCCTTATGATAAGATACGATATTTCTTCATGCGCACCATCCTTGGCTGGACAATTGCTACCTCAGAATTACAAAGTTATATCTGCTCACTACCTAGTTTTGAGTACTTTGATGTAAAAGATTTTGAGTTTCATATCACATCAAGCTTTTTCGAATGCAACTCTTTGAATATGTTGATAACGGCTCCAAATAGCCTAATATTAATAATCTTACGATTTTGATAGAGATATTTTGGTTTCTGACCTCATGGTCTTAGTAACTGAAAACAACCAAAAATGTCAGATAGAACTTTGTAATACTTAGGTAGCGAAATGTGCTTGTTTGACACCACCAGGTACGATATACACCCATGTAAGCTACTGACGGGGTACTCAGAAAGCTAACGTTGAAAAGTAAACAGCACCACTGTGGATTATAATGGATTTTATCTATCTATCAATTGATCGGTGCCGGTAGAGGAAGAAAAAAAAAGTGAAGAATAAAAGGGGTGAGGTGGGGGGCACAAATCATAATATTCAGTGAGAGACACTACGCCCATGAAATCACAACACCACAAAAAGCCCCCCAACTTTTGCTCTGGCAATTGATTTCAAGTGGCCCCTTTCACAATAGCTCTTTGGGAAAGCAAAGCGTTCTCAGTTCTCAAATCTGTTCCCCCCCCCCTTCAAGCCCCGCAAACTATCAGCAGGTAACTTTACGGAGGGCTATTCCACGGTATCTGACGGGACATTTGGACGATGTTCAAATTTGTACTTTCCTACAATACCAATCAATCTTTTACAATTTTAAATGATCAGAACATTGGAAAGACATATTAAGAATCATATTAAATTCAGTCTTTTTGGGGAAAAAAGTACTCCAATCAAAATCTGTGACTTGTTTAGTTTCGATAACTGACGGGACAGAAAAAAAAAAATACCTTATTTGTCCCGTCAGTTACCGTGGAATAGCCCCGGACAGTTTGAAGTATCACAGGCAGCCATTGATAAACGATAAATCGAAGACGGCGCAGGAAGACGAGAGGCCCCTTTGTTGTCAGCCAAGGACTGCTCCTTTCTTTTCTAATCTCTCACTGACAGGATCCTCATGCATGTTATTTCTATACCATGGACTTTTTCTTTTTGTCTGCCTTTATTGTTAAGTTAAAATTATGCTTCGAGAGGCGGTTTAGTTTTTCGTTCGTGAGGACAAATCAAGCTGAATCGCAACGAAGATTGTTGGTGGAGCAAGCCCATCCCTTTCTCTATCGGTTTATTTCTCCACTGCGTTCCTTCATTTGTGTAGATCTAGATCTTGACATTCTAAAAAAGATTTTTAAAAAAGCAAAAACAACAAAATAAAACTAAACAAAAAGGCTCTTTTGCAAGGCGACGTTAGGCACTGAAAAAAACAACAACAACCAACCACACAATATTCTGTTATTTCCGTGAGACTCTAAAAGGTTTGCCCAGTTTTGAGCCCTTGGTTACATTTTAAAAATGAACCCAAAAATCAAAATAACTGGCTATAGAGCTAATGTTGAAAATGCGCTCGAGGACATTGTAAATATACTTAGCGTTTGAGAGAGAGGAAGAGAGAGAGGGAGAGAGAGGGGGGTAGAGGGAGGGAGAGAGAGGGGAAATGGGACAGGAAGAGAAAGAAAGACTGATTGAGACAGAGAGGGAAAGCCAGAAAGAAAGAAACAAAGAGAGAGAGAGAGAGAGAGAGAGAGAGAGAGAGAGAGAGAGAGAGAGAGAGAGAGAGAGACAGAGAGAGAGAGAGAGAGAGAGAGAGAGAGAGAGAGAAACAGACAGACAGACAGACAGACAGACAGACAGAGAGAGGGGGGAGGCTGGAAGGGAATTTTATAAAGGCATGTATTTTATCAGCTCTCATCTAAGGGGATAATGTATTTTCTAACCCGCCCCAACCACCGGCCTTTTCCCCCTTTCATATTCAAAAGCTGTTTAACCACCTCTCCAAACACGAAACAAGCTCTTTTTTTTCTCAATGCAATTCAGTCGTAGTTTGCATGATATCGGAATGATGAAAAGTACGTTTGAACAAACAAAACAAGCGAAGAATAGCGTATAATAAGATAAATAAACTCTGAAAATAACCATTTTAAAAAGTTTATTGAGTACAGAGAAGTGCAATATCATGCCACATGGGAAAAGCAATAGAGTCAGATAGAAATAACGGAGGGGAAGAAAAGAAGTTGGACCCGTCAATGATACTCAAACATCGGCGACAGAAGAATAAAGCAGCGAT
>NW_004797306.1:2006118-2013472 GCF_000002075.1 Aplysia californica
GTGTGATTCACAAAAACACAAAAGGGCAGAAGGGGAGATACTATACAGTATAACACGAATAGCTCAAATTCGACGGGACCGGCCTTGATAGTTCGAGGGATCCGTAGTTCGAAGGATACGTGAACAGTGTCATGGCATCGGCTGTGTCAGAGAATCAAGGCGAGCAACAAAGACAGCTCCTTTATGGGCAAAACAATAGATCGTGTGGTGCTCAACCCTTCCTCTCGCCGCTCCACACAAGCTTAGGCTAGCTAGTAGCTACGCGTGTCGAGTAGCGCGCTAAAAATAGCACAGCTAGCTCTGTTTCTGTGGAGGGAGGAAGGTGGTATTTTACCGACCCTGCCTATTTCCTTTTAAAAAAATCATTACTATTTTGTTACATGTGCACTTCACTCAAAGGACATTGGCTTTGGACCTCTACGGCGTCGTAATAAGTTCAACTATTCCGTGTTTGTGTTCAAGCTTCGCGTAATTTTCTGACAAAGATAAAGATGGGACTGCAGGCACAGTTCGACAGATGCGTGATTTCCAGATTTCATGTTCGACCTTTCCGGGTTATACTGTAGTTGTTTGATAGGAAAGAAGGAGCAAACTGCACAGGAGCATCCACCAACCGTCAATGTTAATGAGGTAATGTTACATATTCAGCAGTACGATATTAGATTAATAAGAATAGAAGCAGGTAGGCCTACATGTACTTTGTCTACAAAATGAAGGTTAAAAGAGAATGCAGTTGTTACAATCCGCATATGTTGTTGGTAATCATAGGAGGCGGCAGTGATTAACATATTTGTGAGGCAGCATAGTGAAATCAGGCGCTCGTCAAAATAATCAAAGTGAAGAAGAAACTAGCATTTTTCCGCAGGTTTGTGAAATGTTATTGAATTTTTGTTTTTGGCTTAACTGTTAACACCTTTCATGCCAATTAAGGAACACATTTATGTGTGGATTTTAAAAAAACTTTGATCAAAGGCACAAAAAATATAATTTTTCAGTTTCCACAGACTGTCAAGCTGAGGATATCTTTGGCAGCCATTTCCTTACTAATTTTACCACTGAAACCAGGTGTGCCCCACCTCCTTCATTTGCAAATCTCGACTTGTATTCAAGACAAATGGATATTTTTTTCATCCAAAACAAGACAAATGAAATAAGTTTATGATGATACCAATAACTCTACATGCCCAAAAATTGACGAGAGCCTGATTCCACCGCGTCATGACTCATTGGTCGATGAGGGAGTTGGGATAAGGAAATGTAAGATGAATAGACAGAGGATCAGGAGGAGGAGTAGAGAGAAAAAATGAGAGAGAGAGAGAGAGAGAGAGAGAGAGAGAGAGAGAGAGAGAGAGAGAGACAGAGAGAGAGAGAGGGAGAGGGAGAGAGAGAAATCTTAAAATGAAAGAAAAAATATAAATAATATTTCTCAAAGTAATAATATACAAAAAAACAATACAAAACAAATAAAAAGGCTGGATTTTAGCACTTTTATTGCTGTCCATGAGGTCATCATTTTCAATACATGTACAGTATATCAGATTAGACTAGTGCAAGAAATTTAAAAATGTCTACTAAACTACTTAAAAAGTAAATGAAAAAATAATATCTAAAAAACACAGAGGAGCAAAGTCTACTGCTTACTGGCAAGTGGTATAAAAGTTGCTGTTTACCGATTTCACATTTACATGACACAATATGTAATCAGAAAAATCCTCTTGTATGTGTACAGGAAATAACTTCAGGAAATAATTTTACTATCATTTCATCTGCAACATCTCTGTTTACTCTTTTTTGTACTACGCCCGGACAGACATCAGAAACAAGCAATGCACACATACAAAATACAGTGAACTAAAGCTAAGTATATAGCTGTTAGTTTCTTGAAGTAAGCATAGAGTGTTGCAAAATACACTTTTATCTTTCTGAAGGCACTTTAAAACACTTTCTCAAGATTTCCATGCTTGAAACGCAACAAACATATTATAATATCAACAAAACAGATTTGTTCTTTATATCAAGTTATTAATAATCAAGAATACAAATCAAAATCTTCAGAGAAGTCCCTGTCAGACGGTGAAAATGATACATGTACAACTCCAGTGTAATTTTTGTTTCTTCATGTACAGGGATCACAGTGAAATTTTCCGCCAATCCCTGAACTTTGACGATCCATCTGATAGACTTCTGTAAATTATTGTTCCCCCCCCCCACCTTTCCACACCAGTTTAAAAAGTGCAAAATAAACCAAAATATAGACACATTTCACTTACTTTCCCCTTGTGCTTGATAGACTTTGACCTCGTATGCTTCTGGCTTAAGTTCCAATGGTTGTCTGATCTTGGCTTTGACAGGAACATTAGGGCCGATCTCAGGCTACTCAAAACCTACCGCAGTCCAACTTAAGGGCGGAACGATCGCCGCGCGAATTTTGGGAAGTTCTTGCAACCGCAGAAAATCGCTGATCCACGGAAAACTGTAATCCCTGCATGTATTTTCAGTTTACAGGAAATGATATGTTCATAACATGTTTTTCTTCCACATCAAAATAATTCAGGTATTCAGGCATCTGGGTTTACAATACATGCCAGATTAGACGGTGTGGCTCAGGACAGAAACCAGCTGAAAGATGGAATTGTGTGATAAAATGTCTTCCCTACACAGGACTCGTACTCACCCCATCTGCATATAAAGCAAAGAGCTTAACAGCGAGGCCACGTACACAAGCACTGATCATAGTCCCCTCCAGTTTGACCGCGAGGACAATCTTGGTATAAATTATCACAGAAAATGAAAACTGCCCCAGGGATACAAATAGGTACAATAAAAAACAGTAATAATATAGGGACAATAGAAAAAACAAAACAAATTAAAAACCAAAATCATTTTATTTTTCTAGAGTAGTAGGACAGAGTATCCAAAAGCAAGGGACATGTTCTCCAACACAAAGTTCCTCTGGTCGTTACTTAACACTTGCTGTACTGACGGCAGGCACACTGAACATAATTAAACAACGGACGGACGCACTGCACTGAAGTAAATACTAAAGGAAGTCACTCTATATGGCATCTGAAAGGTTGATGAACCTCTATGAATTTTTAAAGCGTGTTTCTTGGGCTGTCAAGGTTTTATTAATAACAAAAAATTCTACCAGGGCTTCAGCGTTTTAAACTGGTGCGGTACTTGAGGGTATTTCACTATATGAGCCTGCGGTACTTGAGTGGAAAAACCAAAGCAAAGACCGTCAGAAATTCGTTCACATCATCTTACCATACCAGGACCAGGTGATATTAAAACAGGAGGTTCAACACAGAATTTACTCGGGAGGTGACAAAACAGTTTGGGGACTTGCAACTGCAACAAAGAAACAGACAACAGACTTTGATCCTCATAACAAGCACAACCAAGAGATAACTTTGTGATGGAAAGCAAAATGTTTCGCGTTTTCCAAATAACAGATTTCAAAATAAATGAATACCTTTATCATAGACAAGCAATTTTGGCACTAATCAGCCATTCTGATCAACGCAGCTGTTATGAATAATACATCGCAATCGGCTAACACATAAAAATCTACCAGAGCTATGAGGCAAAACAAAAACAAAAACTTATAGTTGCCCATCTTCAGCACTCTGGCTTGCTGAGGCACGTTCAGTGCAAATAAGAATAAGGGTAAAGTAAGCAACCACTCAGGTCTAAAGGGACAACCTGAATGTGAATGGTAACTTTGATGTTCTACCACCTTAACGCATGCATTTGGTATGACAAAGAGTAAAAGTAACGCATGTTCCGGAATGTGCTTGGATACACAAAAGGGTTAATGACAGCTCAACCAGATGCCCCCCCCCCCCAGCAAGAATAACACCTCAGTTCAGCATGACAGTGGGACCAAGTTTCTCTCCAGTAGATGAACATTCTGGAAAGGTCATTGTATCTATGGCCCAAAGTCATGAATGGTACCCTGTGTTCACATAGGTACTGTGCTTAGTTCATTCAACTCCTATACAATTTGTTCTCTTTTCATTTGTAGATAGATTTGCCAATAAATAATATCGCCGCAAAAAAGCAGTAGTTTTGTCAGTTTCTTTTTGTTCATTTTGCATAAAAATCTCTGATTGTTCCAGTCTTCACTTCATAAAACATTCAGATTATTTGGTATTCTCTTTCATATTCTTTTGCTCCCACTTAAAATAAGGACCAGAATAGTACAGACACTTTACAGAGTAAACAACAATTGACCAATTTTTCTCAAATTAAATAAATACGATTAAATTCTACTTTTTTTTATATGACCAGAATTCGGTTTCACTTTTCACTCCCATCCTAGTAAATTCCCAACCCACCAAAAACAAAAACCAAGACACCACTTGGAAAAACATACAGTAGTGTCCAGCAGTGGACCAGCACCTGGCAGAAAGCAAAAGGGTCTAAAAAGCTTGCTGTTCCTGGGCGCCTTTCTGCTGAGGAAGAGGTTGGTGTGTCGGACGCGCGGCGGCCATGACACGCTCAATTTCCTCCACCGTGCGAGGAACACACGTAAACAGCTCCATACCGTCCTCGGTGATAGCGATGTCATCCTCAATGCGAACCTGGGACAAAAATTTTTAAAAGTAAAAGACCAACACTCCAATTAACACATTAAACAAAACTGGGAGGTGGGCTGCTTCGAAAGTACCTGTCAGGGCCCTGCAGGTTTGTGCACAAGAGAAAAATAAAAATTCAAACTCTTCTTTTAGTTTTAGTAAGAGTTTTACGGCACTTGCAACACAATTAGGTCATATAACTGCCGGAGATTGGAGGTGTTACAAGAGAGTAACAAACACAAAAGAGAAGCAGGGGAGATATGGACGATAGATGTTTAATGGTAAAGAAGGAGCAAACTACACCAGAGCACCCACGAACCACCCACATATTCAAACTCTTCGCAAACAGAAAGTTACACATAACAAATGAGAACACTGATACAGCATTCCCATACTTCAGCAATATATGCACAATACAGAAATCAAACACAAGCACACACCAAATCACACACATACACACAACAAATGAAACACTCACACACAGTCAGTTTTACACAAACCAATCCCCACACCCAGAAACAACAAAATCGCACACACACACATATATATAACAACTCCACTCACCCCCCCCCCCCAACCAACACAGACAAACCAAATATCACAACTGTACTCAAAACGAACCCCATACATACACACACACACACACAGATGTCAAGAGAAAAGAGGAGGTCTCACCCCACCAAATCCCCTAAGTCTGCTGATCACATCCTCCACAAGGAACTCTCTCTGTTGCTCATTGCGGAGCGCTCCGTCCAGGAGCTGAGGAGGGATAGCAAAATATGAGTCAACGAGGGAGAAAAACATTCAATTAACAAAGAAGACAAATGAAGATATTCAGCAAACTACTCCTGAGGAAGAAAAGTAGCCCATTAACTTTGAAAAAAATCAGTTTACTAATAATGAAAAAAACCCAACAAAACAATAACTTCATCAACGATGAACCACCCCCCCCCCCCAGCGGATTAAAGAATGAGAAAAAAGTTAATTCATAATAAACAGTTAAAAAATCTGAAATATGAGGAAGAAATAGGCCTAAAATTGACAAAACAGGTAGGCTTTGAAAATGAGCCCCTGGCAGAAGACTAATAGACCATGAAACTTTCTCAATGAGCTGAAGTTCAAGCTGATTTTCTCAAAAGAGCTAAAATGGATGTTGTGGGTTTTGCATCTCAGCCCTTAAAAATACATATATACATATATAGGTATACATACGAATATACACACACACACACATACAAAAGAGCACTGAGTCACGTACCGCGTCGATGAAGTAGCATCCTGGCTCGATGGTGAGAACCATGCGAGGCTCCAGGGTACGGACTGTCCTCAGTGACCGCAGGCCTGGCTGGTCAATACGCTCTGTTCCCTGGAGACAAAGAGGGAGGGGCGACAGAGTGAATGATTGTGTAGTGTATGATGAGTAGTCACATTTGAGGAGGAGGAGGAGGCAGAAGAGAGGTAGAAGAAGAAGAAGAAGAAGAAGAAGAAGAAGAAGAAGAAGAAGAAGAAGAAGAAGAAGAAGAGCAGCAGCAACAGCAGCAACAACAACAGCAACAACTGTTACAACAACAACAACCACTTGCTCATACATAAAGACTATGATAGACGCAATAAATGATACCTTTCTCTCTTATACACACAATTGCACACTGGAATAACACATACCCACGAATGGGTACGGTACTCCCACAAAATATGCGGCATCACACACACACACATACAGTCACAAACCTCATGATAGTCTTCAACACTGTGCGTATCCATCCCTATGAAATGGTCAAGACTGTGAGGCATAAACACACACACACGCACAAACACGCACACATAGTCATTGACGTCAGGATAGTCACCAATGTCGTGCATGTCAGTCCCCATGAAGTGACCCACACCGTGAGGCACAAACACACACACACACAGACAGACAGACACACACACAAACACAGACAGACAGACACACACACAGAACCAACAACCTCAGGATAGCCATCAACATCGAGTGTGTCAATCCCCATGAAATGACCTAGTCCATGGAGCATGAGACACACACACATACACACAGACAGACACATATACACACACACAGGCACACACAGAACATCTAACCTCAGGATAGCCACCAATGTCGTGCGTATCGATCCCCATGAATCATGAAGTGGCCCAGACCGTGAGGCATGAATGCACACGCACACACACACACACAAGCAAGTAAACACACACACACACAAATAGACAAGCAATCAAACAGACAGACACACACACACAAAACCACCAACCTAAGGATAGCCACCAACATCGTGCGTGTCAATCCCCATGAAATGACCCAGACCGTAAGGCATGAAGACACACACACAAACACACACACACACACAAACAGACAAGCAAGCCAACACACACAGACACACACACAACCACTCACCTCAGGATAGCCACCAACGTCGTGCGTGTCAATCCCCATGAAATGACCCAGACCGTGTGGCATGAACACAGCACCAAGCCTGACCTCCATCATGCGGTCAACGTCACCGCGAAGAGCGCCCAGGGCCACAAGATGCTCCAGAATACGACGCTCGGCCAGCTTGTGCATGTCCACCCAGGATACTCCTGAGAAATTTAAAATATGGTACAAAATAATAACTGGATAAAAAGAGGATGATTCTTAAAGGAGAAGGAAGTAAATTAGCAGGAGAGAGAGAGAGAGAGAGAGAGAGAGAGAAAGAGAGAGAGACAGACAGACAGAGAGAGAGAGAGAGACAGAGAGAGAGAGACAGAGACAG
>NW_004797306.1:2013572-2017032 GCF_000002075.1 Aplysia californica
AGAGAGAGAGAGAGAGAGAGAGAGAGAGAGAGAGAGAGAGATTCCAGGAGGCTGAGAAGGTGTCTGAGAGTTCCAGAGTCTGCTGGGGAAATTATAGCTGTAAAGCACGTAGAACATGCTGTAAAGCGAGGATATGCGCTATAGAAATGCAATTATCATTATTTACCCTAAAACACAACAAGGAAGAACTTGCTTTTCCTGCTGACTACTACATGCCTCCTGTTCCCAACTCTAAAATCTTACACACTCACACATGCACACACACACACACACACACACACGCTCCCACATCCTTCCGCACTGACAAACGCACTCACCAGGTTTCACAGCCTTCATGACGGCCAGACTGGCAGCCAGCACGGCCTCGTAGACGGCCTTCTGGTCTGGTGTGAACTTGCCATTGGCCGGGAAGGAGCAGGTGATGTCGGAGGTGTAGCAGTAGTACTCTCCGCCCATGTCAAACAGGCTGGAGAAAGATTCAATATCATCAAGTCAAGCAGAGAAAAGGCTGCTGAAATTCCTCTTCATTCATGTCATTTCCCCTTTTAATCACTCTCAGCCTGGTCCCCTCATGCCTTACAGGGCCTATAGTCATTTGGGATGACTGTTAGACTAACATTACTGTTTGCAGAGATGTGTATTTTTGCACATTATTTTGTGTGAGATAAGCATCCAGTGTGTTATATTTGTGAGTGCTGGGTACTTGCGTGTTACTTTGAAAGTTATTTCATGAGCATTGCGTATTTTGAATGACATTGTGTGTGTGCTGTGAGCTTTATTTTTGTATGAATACAGTGTATGCATCATGTGTGCATCCATATGTGTGTAAAAAGAACTCAAACTAATAAAAGACCATAAAATATAAAAATAAAAAATAAGCCTACCACAGATATTGAACAACCAAGACCTCATAGATACATGGCAAGTCAAAAACATTCAAAATACATCCCCAATCCCGAGGAATCCGAAAAAAAAAATCGAGAGAAAAAAAAAAAAAAAGAGGCATTAGAAGGAAATACTGGACATTAGACAGCCTACAAATAACTGACCACATGTCTCCATCCTGGATCTGTTTGCTGTTGGGGGCGCCGGCGTGTCCGTAGTGGAGCACAGAACCGTTGTGACCACTGGGGAAATAGACATTTGTTTAAGTAAGCGATTTTACAGCACTTACCAGAGCACTTGCACACCACCCGTGGGGAAATAGACTGGACTTTGTGGCTGACATGAACTCATATATATAATATAACACATGTGACACACTGGAGCACTGACAACCTACTTTGTGTTTGTTTGTTTTAGTAGAGGTTTTACGGCGCTCGCACAACCTACTTTAATCTACCAAACTTGTTCATGGGTACAAAGACATACAAACTAACTAGGCTATATGTATTATCATCACTGTCACTTGAAAAAAAGTTTTTTTCTGGGGTTTGTTTTATGTTTTAGTAGAGGTTTTACGGCACTCGTAACTGCATAAGGTCATATGAGTGCCAGAAGATAAGAGGTGTTACAAGAGAGTAACAAACATAAAAAAGAAGGAGGGGAGATAAGGACGATAGATGTTTGATTGGAAAGAGGAAGCAAACCACACCAGAGTACCCGCCAACCACCCATCTTTTTGGGGTTTTAAAATAATGCCAACCTTTTACACCCCCAACTAACACAACTTTGATCATTTAAGAGGTGGGCTTTAGCTCTGTATGCCAGGGCCAACCCAAGCTGAGAGAGGTACGTCATCCCAGCAAAAAGACAGAGATACTTGATAAAAATTCTCCCCCTTTGAGAATTGAATTCCTGTCTCCTGCATGTGACGGCAAAGCGCCCAACTACTGAACCACAGATGCCAGTGAAAAGTAAAGATTTCTGTTGAACTGCATAGCAGAAGGAAACAAAAAAATTTGGAGTTACACATTTCTATAGATGACAGTGATGATGTATATAATATATAAACACATGCACATATAAAAACAAACACACAATCAAACACATAGCTGGACACATTACAGTGTACAGGCAGACTGTATAATGAATGTTAATGTACTAGAAATAGAATGTGATGCTTGGCATACAATATGAGAAAACTGCAATGAGTATCTACCAAGAGCTGAAGGGCATTAGGAAGATTAAGAACCTCTAGGATAACATTGCTATTGTCTTTGTAGAGACGTCTAAGTTCTTAAGCATCACGAAGTGTAAATATTTTATTGACAAGTCATGAAATTTGTAGTCTATTAAAAAACTTTTTTTTTCCCTTTTAGCCACTTCATATAAGTATGTGAATTTCTAAATAAATATCTAAATAAATTACCACTTGCAATGTCAAATATGATGCGAACATAACATAAGATTATTCAGATATTACATCAACGTCACATGACACATTACACAAAAACAGACACGTTTTTTTTCTTGACAAGAAATAAAATTTGTAGTCTACTTTCTAAAAAAAAAAAACGTTTTTCCTTTCTAGTCCATCCCCTTCATATAAGTAAATACATTTCCTAACTAAATAACAATTTTTTAACTAAATCAAATACATCTTGAGGGTCAGATACGATGCAAACATAAAATAATTCAGACATTGAATCAAGGCCACAGGACACAATATTACACAAACACAGACAAGTTTTCAAACACGCAACTGTAAGTCACAACAAAGGTGCACTTTATCTTTCAGCTAGGGTTACCGCATCATGCTCATGGACACATCACAAAGACCATCCAACTTAATTTCGCGAACACCCAGACCTCTCACTCACTGAAGCCCCCGTTGAAAGGAAGTGGGAACGGTAATCAACCTTATTTATAATAAGTGAAGTTCAGTTTTAGTTTTTGTAAGAGTTTTATAGCAGTAGCAACACAATTAGACCAAAGTTACACAAAAAGAAAAGAAGGAGTTTGACATGTTTTTTATTTTTACATAATTATAAATAGAACAAACTCCACCCATAAAAAAATTGATGTATCGATTTATGTCAGCATCTCTTGTTTTTGTTTAATTTTAGTAGAGGTTTTACAGTGCTTGCAACTACATAAGGTCAGCATCTCTCACATTTATAACAGTAATAGCACTTATATAGCACATATATCCATGCTCTACAGCACGCTCTATGCACTTTTCAACCATTTAATATTGTCACGTATAACTGGATGGAATTGTGAGTGTGCGGATGAGAAGATCATAGCATGCTGGTCTGACCTTCCACAGACGCAAATGTAGGATAGCATCCTCATCCCCCCATTGAAGCTGCAGTAATGGTGGAAGACGCTGTATAAACAAAAGAAAACGGAGAGGGGGGGTTGGGGGAGGGGACAAAACCAAATGATAGAAATAGTAACTTTGACAGTACAACAAAACAACGACCTCTAACCTTCCACAGATGCAGGTGTAGGACACCATACGCAGACCTCCATTGAAGCGGCAGTAGTGGTGGAACAGGCTGTAACGGGGTGGGGG
>NW_004797306.1:2017132-2034845 GCF_000002075.1 Aplysia californica
CAGGGAGGTAAGTGAGGCCCGTGTTTGTTCTTGCCGCAGTCGCCAGTTCTCTCCTCCTTGATGGCTTTGGCGCCACCTGGCCGCGGATGTCTTCTGTCCCCGGTTTGCGCGGGAACTGGCCGGTATGTCGTCTGCTGATTCTCCATGGAAGTTGGGGACGTCTGAAAGAGTTGATGTGTGTTAGAGGGAGAGGAAGAGGGAGAGAGAGAGAGAGAGAGAGAGAGAGAGAGAGAGAGAGAGAGAGAGAGAGTGGAGGGGTGGGAAGGGGGTGGAATGGAGTGGAGTGGGGTAGGGAGAGGAGCAGGGGCAGGGGTGGAGTTAGAGGATTAGGGCAGGGAGTTGGGGTAGGAGTGGAGAGGGGACAAGAGACAGGAAGAGGGTGGGAGGGAAGGGATGGGGAGAAGGAGAAGTTAGAAGGGAAGGAGGAGGATGGTAGGGAGAAGGGAAGGAGGAGGATGGTAGGGAGAAGGGATGGATCAGGGAGTCGGGAAAGAGGGGTCAATGGATGTTAAGGGGTGGGGGGGGGGGGGGAGCAGAGAGGATACAGAAGAGGGCAGAGAGGGGGACAGGAGAGGAAAGAGAGAAATTGAAAAAAAAAGCATGAACATGTGAAGCAGATCAAGCTTAAAATGGCAAATGGCTAGCAGAAAGAGATCACATGAAAATCTTTTTCACCCAGTAAAGCAAAAGCAAAGCAGGAAAAAATATATTTTTTTTACTTTAAAAAGAAACAAAAACTAAGTTCCCCTAAAAAAATATAGTTTGATCTCTACAATTGTCAAAACGGCACACTTCACATTGAAAGACTTTTCGAGAAAGTTAACTACCAAATTTACCACAACTTTGGATGAAATGAAGCATTTTTTTAATTTAAAAAAAATTCACTATTTATCCATATAAGCACAAGCTGCCCCAATTCCATTCCTCGTGTCCATTAAACCAATATGTTTCATTTCTTACAAAACACTATGAATCTGTTATACAAATTTTATTTTTTTCAAACCCTTGGATATATGATAAAACTGTTTAGAATGTCAAGTGGCCTTAGAGCAACATTTGCAAAATCCAGCAGAGGAGACAAAAACTAAAAAACAACTTTAAAAAATCATAAGAACTTAAAGTATGATCTTATCTCAGCAAAAACTAAATCAAATTGTTGGACATTTCAAGACTTATTGAAAGTCTCAAATATTTGCACAGTGTTAACAACATACAGTCTAGCACGCACATAGCAAACAGATTTTCAGGCCCCGAATTTTGTATAATACATGTATATTACTTGTGTTCTAAAAAAATACATACAATTTGTACCTAAGAAAAAGATTTCTGAGCTCCGTCGATTTTGCTATGTAAATGCTAGAATATATTGGCATAGTTTAAATTAAAATAAAAAATAGGAGTCTTGATAAATTCCCCACACTTTTTATCTATTTAGGGAAATTCTTTCAGAATTATGTACATGCATGGAAAAGGTGGCAGGTTGACGACAGCAAAAGTAGACCTCAGAACAATTTATATTCTAGAAAAAGTCAAACGCTTCCAACATCATGAAAAACTTTACAAGCTCAAAGTAGACCAAAAAGAAAAAAAAACTGGCTCAAAATAGCAAAGAGCTGCAGTTCCATCAGCATCAGTTCAAGCGTATTTGACTTTGATTTCAGAAGTAAGGGTTAGCAGGCAGTAAGGGTTTGAGCAAAAAGGGAAGGGGAGGGGGGGGGCAACATTGCAGTATGGAGAGACATGACAAGTCTGAAGATGACTTATCAAATTGCTACCTCAGAGTCCTACACAAAATCTAGTTCTACTATCATCAATCATAATAAGAACTTAAGCTTTTATTTTTTTAAAAAGATTTTCAATAAACAAATCTTCAAAAAGACAAGAAAAGTTTGAGTTAAGAGAAGCATATTGACAGAGGAATGACTACTCAATGCAGGAAAAAATGCAAGATAGATAGACCATGACAGCTGAATGACAGAAAACAAGTAGGACCAACCCCCAGGAAAAAGACACAAGATAAGGGTCAGATGGTAGAGGGGAAGATAATCCATCATTACAATTTGTTTATAAATCTAAAGTAACACTTCCATGGTACAGATTGAAGAGCTCCATCGAAGCTGTCACTATCATCTGTTTCAGTGGTCTAAAGACATACAGTATGAGTTCATGTGGGTCATTGCAATGGAATCTGGCGCCCATCAAATTTTAGGGAAAGGAAAAATAAGCATTTTCCCAACTGTTGGGCAATTTATTATTTTTTTTCACAGAAGTCATCTCCATCCATTAAAAAACATGTTTTCAAGTGAATTTTACTGATTAATGTTGTTAAAAGCCAAAAACTAAGTTATCTGGTTGCCCAAGTATGAGTATCCAGCTTTGAAGACGATTTTCTCACAGATTTCATCTGTCAAAAGGTACCCCCCCCCCCTCTTAAATCACACATATCCAAACTTCTACGCAAGAAAGATCAATATTTTTTCGCCAGATTCAAGAAAATTAACAAGCTTTAATATAATAGCAACAACTCCATATGTCCAAAAATGGATGAGCATCCAACTCCACCACACTGCGACACATTTGACTAGGACAGTGCTGTCTACTCAAAGAGTACAGCTTTTACAATGCTTGTATTTGTAGTTTGTGTAGAGAAACTTTTCTTAAGACAAGAGCGTATGCATCCACAAAAACATTAACAATAATAATGATGGTGATGATGATAATAATAATAAACATGACAATAATAACAATAAAATAATAGTAACAAATAATAATAATAAGCACACATTCATGCTCCACAGCATAAATGAATTAGTAAATGGAAGCAATGGTCTCATGATCACAGTAATTCTTGTAAGCAAGGCCTAAATCATAATAGTAGTTTTGGGAACTGGTTGTCCAATTGTATCAGTAATACTTGGAAGTGATTTCCCAATTATTTAAGTGATTCTTGAAAGTGATTTCCCATGTATTTAAGCAATTCTTGGAAGTGATTGCACAACGTTTGAGTAATTCTTGGAAGCGATTTCCCAATTATTTAAGCAATTCTTGGAAGTGATTGCACAACGTTTGAGTAATTCTTGTAAGTGATTTCCCAATTATTTGAATTATTCTTGGAAGTGATTTCCCAATTATCTAAATAATTATTGGAAGTGATTTCCCATTTATTTAAGTAATTCTAGGAAGTGATTGCACAATTATTTGAGTAATTCATGAAGCCAAAGGTCCGATCATGACAGTAATTCTCAGAAGTAGAGAAGGAATCTACCATGTAGGACAACCTACAGGTATGCTAGAGTGGTGCTTACCTCTCCGCTTGGTATTCAAACATTTCTGGGCGTACAGCTTTCATCACCTGGCAAGGAAAGTGAAGGCCAAGAAAGGACACGCTATTACATATAGGAATATAACTAAAATTATAGATATGTAGTTTCTAGAGTGTGGTGGTGGAGCGGTTAGTGCACTCGTCTCTTAAGTGGAAAGTCCGGGTTCAAGCCTCGGTTTGGACACAGATATTTTTTTCAATCCCTCCTGCCCACACAGCAATAATGAGTTCCTGACTTCGAGTCGGGGAAGTGAAGGCGGCGTGGAAAGGAAAAGGCCACCCTACCACAATATGCTGAAGGCCCAGGAAGTAGTCTCACTAACAAGGCAATCCCCAATGTCTGGATCGGACGTGGGAACAACTTTACTTTTACTTTAATTTCTAGAGGTGGTTGGGCGTGGGGGGGGGGGGGGGGGGGGGTAGAAGAGGAGGAGAAGCTGAGACCTTTTAATTTAAGTTGTCCAGGGCAAAGCTCTATTAGCAAAGCGGTTAGTGAGATCAGACTTACTGATAAAGAAGTCAACGACTGAAAGAGTGCACGCAATGTACCTGTCATGGTAACCAATCTTGACATGGGCATCAATAAGAATTTGTATTTTATTTACCAACCTATATCAGCCCATGAAAGCACAGTGATAGAGGGGGCTACATTTACAAAGTAGATTCATTGTAGCTAATGAACACAATATAAACATCCCATATATACTGATATTGCAACAACAAAATATTAGTAACTCCAATGGTTCTCTTTCTTTTCTGTGCAAAAAGCAGTTAAATGGAGTTCATCATGTTTTTTTTAGCAAAAGCGATGATATATCACTACAACAGGATTTTAACAGCGTGAACACCTGAGGTTCCAGGTACTCCAGATATATCAGAAAAAATCAGCACTTGATCATTTCACAGTTGATTATAGTGTAGGTTGTTCACTAAAGTTTCCATCTCTACTACACACTTAGCATTTGGTCCCCTAACTTGTCCTACTGTAGAGAGGAAACATGCCAGCAAAGAGGAGAAATATTAAGGATTCAAACCTCAAAATGACAAATATTGGTCAAATTTGTGATTACCTGTGCTGCAAACGCCTTTAACTCTTTATCTTCAACAGGGCTAAACCCACTATGCTAGGGCCCTCTTTTGGTACGAAATCTAAAATTGATAGTGACATACGTCACTAAATTGGTCATTAAATCCAAACAAGTGAACCCAATTCAATAGTACTTCATCTAATGAATTAACTTTTTATAAAAGAGACCTGTTTTCAGCAATAGCCAAAAACTAATTTGACACAAAAGTCATCGTAAAGGAAGTGTGTCCAAGCCCCTGCCAGCGGCTCACCGGCACAGCGGTTCTGACCGTGGACTGAGGGGAGCGGCTTGCTGGAGTTACGAAGTGAAGAAATTTGGGGTCCAATAACAACTCGGGTAGTACATGCTTATCCCAACGTTGTTTTGGAGAATCGCCAGTGAAACAACTTTTTATCAAGGATTATTGTTTTGAGACATTATAATAAGGAACAAGTTTACCGCAATGTGAGCCTCACTGCTGATGCGGTTGCAGTATCGCAGCAATTGAAGCTCAAGGTCAGTCTTGAACACACGGCTGGTGAGAAAAGGAAGATGGTATAAGTTGATGAGTGTACGGAATAAAAGAGAAGGGGGTGGGAGAGGGGGAGAGAAAATAAAATATTGAAACAGAGACAGAGGGAACCTGAACTTTTATGAGAAGCATTGAAGAGGGACAATATCTCAGTTGTAGTACTGCCAAAAAGATTTTTAAAACCTAAAGCGATCACATTATTTGTGGAAATAGATGATCAACATATTGTTAGTGCATTTCACTATCCACGTATGAACCATTCAGATACTTTCCAGAAAATGTAAAAAAACCTTTTGTATTCGTCTAATATTGACTTTTAGAATTTAAGTCGTCATGAACTATTGATGCAAAATAAAATGTGAGAGCCGATTTTTAAAATTGTGCTTTGGTCAAATGTCTTAAGATCAGAGTTTTCAAAGTTTGTTCCATACGTGGACAGCAAAACTGCAATGACGATATCCCCAAAGTAATCATAACTAAGACAAATCTTTGTTTTTCTAAATGTCCCAACTCCCAACACAGACCATTTCGGAGGCAGGCTTCGACCCTGTCTGTCAAGGCCAACTCGGGCTGAGAAGGATACGTCTCACCAGAAAGACCAAGATACTCAATAAATATTCTCTCCACAGAAGGAATCATTCTTAGGTCTTCTGGTTGAAGATATAGCAGTGCCTAACCGTAACACCACAGACACAAGCCTAAACATAGACCACAAGTAATAAATGACAAACAGAAAACTATAAGAAGCTTCATTATGCAAATGAAAAAAGCCCTTCAACCGCCATCTACAATTATCTGAAGTATCTTGTGTTAGCATGAGTTTTAAGACACTTGCAAAACAAGAGGGTTATATAAGTGCCAAAGATTAGAGGCATTACAACAGAGTAACAAAACACAAAAAAGGAGAGGTGGAGATAAGGAAGATAAGGACTGAAGTAACTTGATAAAATAGGTTATAATAGAGTAATACCATACAAGATAAACAGTTGAAAGCAAAATCAAAATCAAATATCACATTACAATGCCTTTCAAAATATAATCATTTGATGACTGCTTCTGTCCTAGATCTTTTGATCTTTCCATCAAGACAACAAAAAATGCCAAATCCACTTCAAATCATTATATTATTATCATCTGCATCCCTGGAAGGTTGTACAGTTTAATTCTCTGACAAACATTTGTTCAACACACTCACCATTCGGTGATGTCCGGGTGCAACCATTCATTATTGACCGTGAAACTGAAATGAAAAACAACACAGACTAGCAATCCAGTGTCAAGTATTAAGCCTTCAAAAGAGAGTACAAAGCAAAGTCAAAGTAGACACATGCTAACAATAATTCTTAAATAGCCCAGCTTTCAACATTGCCCCCCCCTCCCCCCATACATAAAAGACAGATACCTAAGAATTTTTTTAAAAATTTTATAGTAGAGGGTTTTACGGCGCTCGCAACTGCATATGGTCATATGAGCGCCAAACCTAAGAATTTAATAAACAATAAAACATAGAATGTGTCTAGTTAACTTTCCTTTCAGATCTTAAAGCAAATGCATACAACAATTAGTTTCAAATAAACGACCAGGACCTTATCTCTTTTAAATCGTCTCAGAACAGTGATAGAGAAATCTATAAACACTGAACAAAAGCACTGAGAACAAAACAGCAGTGACATCCGAGCCTGTCCTCATCCTTACTCACTTGGCAATGCCTTCAAACACAGCCTCCCGACTGTACTTGCCGCTGTCAGTGTTCAGGCCATACTGTCAAGGTAAAACATCAGACATTTAGAAATATAATATAAGTATTTGTGTCTGTTGTTGCTTTGGTTTGTCTGTTTATTTGTCTGTTTCTTTGTTTTGGTCGAGGGGTTGGGAAAGGGATTATGTTACAAATTCCTGATTGATGGTCATTTACTTATTACTATAATTAAAAATTAAGAAAAAAGAATACAGAGACAATGTAAAGGGAGAAAGAAAGAAAGAAAGAAAGGCTTTATAAAAATATGCATACTTAATTACACATAAAAGCGTCACAGAGAAGAAAAAAAAGAAACTTGTTTAGAAAGAAAGAAAGAATGAATGGAAGAAAAAGAAAGAAAGAAAGAAAGGCAACATTTGGTATTTTTTTCGTAAAAGTTTTACAGCACTTGCAACACAATAAGTACATATAAGCACTGAAGATTAGAGGTCTTACAAAGGAGTAACAAATACAAAAAAGAAGGAGGGGAGATAAAGACGATAGATGTTTAATACGAAAGAAGGAGCAAACCACACCAGAGCATCCGTCAACCGCCGACGGCAACATTTATGACCAGCCACAAGCATTAAGTCAGCAGATAACAAGCAAAGCATATAAACACAGAGACCCATGCACATTCACACAGATAACAGAACAAGTACACACTCCGCAACTTACCAAAGTCAACAAAACAGAAGGACTTTTCTCCTTCAAAGCCTCAGCCATCTGTAGAGTGGAAAGAGACACAGATAAGAAACATCATTAAGTTTTACTCAACACATACTGATCTCAACAATTACAAGATCATCAAGCGTCTGAATCACTTGGAAAATTTCAGATTACCATAAATAATCATTAAATAAAAGCCTTTATGTACCAGTAACATCAATCATCACCATCATCACTCTTCCTCACCCCGTAACAGCCACCAACAAGGGCTCTCCATCTACTTCTGTCCTGGGATATAGTCTCCACCTCCGTCCAGCTGTATCCCATCTCCATTAGGTCCGAATCTTAGTCCCTCCTTCAAGTACTTTTACGCCTTCCTCTCTTTCTCTTTTCTTGTGGATCCCATCTTAAGGCTTGGAACAACATCAACAGAGAAGGAATAATTTGGGAAAAATATAAATTCTCCAAAATCTATTATGTCGCTTATAAGAAATGTGTCACAACACGGTGGAATCAGGCGCTCAACAATTTTTTGGACATATGGAGTTATTGGTATCATTTTAAAGCTTGTTCATTGGCCTTGATTTTGACAAACAATTTACTCATCCATATTGAATAGAAGTCGAGATATTTGTGATTGAACGATGAGGGTGTCGCTTGGTGTCAGACGAAAAATAAAATTAGTGAAAAAAATGACCGCCACAAAGTTTGGTGACTTCCATAGAAACTGCAAATTTCAATTCATTATGTCTTTGTTCAGTAAAATCCACAAAAGGAATATATATGTCTTTAAATGGATGTAAGGTGTTGACCCCTAACAAAGAAAATTTTTTTAAAATTGCCAGACCACCAGACAAACGCCTGTTACTTTGACTTCATTGTTTCGACGAGCGCCTGATTTCACCATGACATATGACAAGAATGATTTTATAGAAAGTGAAAAACAACGCAATATAAAAAAATATTTATGCAATTCTTACGAAAACTTCACAGAATTAAAAAGCTGGTCCTAAATTTGTATGCCATGCATTCCAGGATAATAGTACCTTTGATGACAAAACAAGGAAGAATAATATCAGTCAGAAATATTTGTGTCATGATGCTGTGGAATCAGTGTGCTTGTCAATTTTGGAGCATTTGGAGTTATTGGTATCATCATAAAGCATGTTCATTTGCCTTGCTTTCAATGAAAAAAATGCCCATCTATCTTGAAAAGAGGTTGAGACACTTGCGATTGAAGGAGGTGGGGGTCGTTGGTTTCAGAGCTAAAATTAGCAAGAAAACGGCAGCCAAAGTTTGGGGATTTCCATAACTTGAAAGTCCATGGAAACTGAAAACTTACATTATGTGTGCCTTTAATCAACATTTTTCAGTAAAATACACACATAAATGGGTTTTCTTAATGGACGTAAAACATTTTGTGTCAAAAAGCAAAAATTGGATAAAACTTGCCAAACCATTGAAAAAAATACTGGTTTCTTCGATTTCATTATTTTGAAGAGCGCCTGATTTCACCACGATGCTTCTCATTTTTTTTCTGCCACTGGACAAGAGAACAATGAAGAACAAAATTAACATAAGACAAAAGCACTTGGAGACAAATAAAACTGAAGGCCTCACCTTGTCAGAAAAGACCACCTCATCCACAGCGTACAGTCGTTTGAAGTCGTCCCTTGTCAAGAGCCTGTGAGGAAGAGAAAAAGCCATAATTTTAATACAAACCAGACAAAGAGTATAACTTTTCCCCAACTTGTTCATAATGTGAAGTGCATATTGTCATTGATTGTCCTGTGATCATATGATTTTGTAGTGATAAAATGTACGTCTGCGTATGTGTTAACGTTAATCTAAAGAGTGCACGTATGCACGTTCATTCACTTGCATTTTCATGGGTCTCAACTCAGAATTTTTAAAAAGGAGGAACTTTCCGCGTGATCGCGACAGAAGCCCATTTTCGGGAGACACCCACTATTATTATACTGTTGGACCCTAGAATGTTGAAATAAAAACCATCAATTTATCAAAGCAAGGTTATTTCATACCAGTTTGAGGGTTTGCAAGATAATTTCAAGTAAGGGTCACTTACCAAATATTTACAATCTTGATTACATACAGAAAGTGGAGGCGCACTGTGGTCTTGTGTGACATTTATATTTTACCTTCATCATATTCGCCTATATAAACTATATAAAAATGAATCTTGTTTTGAGCCTGGGAAAAGGCCTAAAACCAGAATATCGACTGTCATGAACAAGTCTGGGTGTAATGATTCATATAATAAACGTGAAAGACAAAATTAATGCTCAAACTCAAAGTAGAGTAATAACTTGAATAGCTCAAGTAAACCTATTCAGTGTGAGAGGTGTAAGAACTGTGGGAGGGCAAGATACAGTGACACTGAAAACCTGCGAATCTTGAACAAAAAGATTAAATATAGAGACATAATTTACTGTCACCCATCCAATGAAACGCGAACACTTAGGCCCGTGCACTAAGTTCATTAACACGCTTACAAGTAGTAATGACTTTACTTTGCAGAGAGCTGTAGTAGTAATCAAAATTCTAAATATTAAAATTTGCTTCCAATTTCTTTTCTTTTTTTGTCCTCTGGTGTTGCGTCCAGCCCTCCCCCTATCCCCGAGTGTATCTTTTTTAAATTAAAAATCAAGAATCTCCCCCCATTCCGGAGTCCTGTACTTCACAGCGCTCAGAACGTGCGCAGGTTCATTGACCAGTCACAATGACGAGCCCGACAAGACGCTTGTATAACTTTCTTTTCTTTTTTTTCCCCCCACAAGCGACAGCACAATGATGAACATTATTTTCATGGCGACACCACGTTTGTAATGCAGAACCTGCATGCTATAAATGTTGCGTATTCAGACTTTTACTGACTATTTAATTTCTGAGATCTTGGTTTTCCGGTCGAGCCTCCGTGTCACATACAATTCCGCTTGCCGCCATAGCTGCCTGTTCGCGTGAAACGTACTCTCACACCAGGAAAAGCCGAATTAACATCACAATCGCGACCGGCAAAACTGAACTTAAAGACGTTATGGGATTTGTTTTTCAAATTATATTTGAGATCTTTTATGTACTTTCCCGCGTCTCGGCGATTTTTTTTTTTCAAATTTCCGGGTAATTTCTGAGGCCTGGCAGTCACTCTGCTCACAGCAACTCTTTTTCTGATTGACCCGCTTTCGCAGTTGCGAAGTTTAGCGGAGGACATGGCGGTAGCGGAAATCGGAATTTTGAGACCCATGACTTTGTAACGATGAAGGTATTGTAAAGCGCCTAGAGCAGTGTTGTACAGAAGTCGGCACTATAGAAATGATCTGAATATTAATGTTTATATGAAAAAAAGCCAAAATCCTACCTGCAAGGTTTTGGCTTTCATATGGGCCTACTAAAACATACAACAAGAAAAGAGAAGACTCTCTATTGAAGTCTATCGAGTAAATGCAGAGCTTTTGTTTCGGCTTCATTGAAGGCTGAATCAAAATGATGTCCCCTACAGCTGTGTTGTTCAACAAACATTGAAATACAGTGGAGTCCTCATAAACTGAAATCAGGAGTATTGCTGGATTTTCTTCCGTTTATCCATGTTTTCTCTTTGGAGAGAATGCTCAAATAGTGAAGAAAAAAATCAGGGAGTCTATTTTCTTTTGGATTTACCACAGTTTTCAGATTTCAAAACTATGTTCAGTTTAAGCAAACTCCACACATTGTTGGCTGATTTGGAAAAACAAATATAGTCTGTGTAAAGGAGAATATTACTTCATCTAATTTCAAGCTTTCACATCTCCTGGTAAAAACAGAAGCATAAACATTACTCCTTTGTGATTTTATGTTTTCAAAAACACAGTATATGAATCTAAACTTATACTGATTCATGCAGGCAACCTTGGTTTAACTCCCCAAAAGCATATTTATGAGTTTTGGTTTGTGTGAGTAGTTTAGTTTACACAGCATTTCCTTTTGTAGACTACTACTGGTACTATCAAAATTGTACAGTGGGTGGTTGGCAGGTGCTCTGGTGTGGTTGGCAGGTGCTCTGGTGCGGTTATCTCCTTCTGTCCTATAAAACATCTATCTTCTTTTCTATTGATATCACTCTCTAGTAACACCTCTAATCTTCGTCACTTGTATGACCTATTTGTGTTGTAAGTACCGAAAAACTTTTACAAAAACTAAAAACATAACTCTTTCACTTTCACTACCGCGAGCCGTGCTTCATGACACGCCACTTCCTGCTTCAAAACCACACCTACTTTAGTAATAATAGAATCTGAAATCTCAGGCTGAAGAATGATTATTTTTAGAAACAAGTTGAGAAAGGTAATTATTTCCCCTTTATTTTCATATAATACATGTGGCTAATATTGAAAATTGAACTAAAAATCTTTATTTGTCCAACGATAGAACGATAGGCAGAATCAGAAAGTAGGTCACAGGCAGGGCCCGGTCCAGGTGAAAACACATCCCCTGGTAGAGAAAGAGTTTAAAAGCTGAACAGCTAATAACCTTTCTCCGCTGAAAGTGACTTAAACCATAACCATACCTGCCCATCCAGACAGCATAAGCATCTGGGAGGTTTGGAGGAAACAGGATGGACCTGCCAGTGTCCACTTCCACAGCCCCATAAAAATCTGGCTCTTCAACGCCAAATGTCCAGTGAAAGTACGACTCCTGAAATACATACACAGTGCCAAAGTGAGAAAGTTTTTTTATCAACTCAAGTCTATCAAGAGATAGAAAATACCAATAAATCTTAAATGCGTACCCAAGCATTTGCTAAGGGGAAATAAGCAAAGGACTAGAGAGTACTCATCTGACTGAACAAGACGACAAAAGGATAATTTTACAGCAGCAGCCGATATTATAAGAAAATTCTGCTGTATCACAAGAAGTATGTGACCATCTGCCCACTATGACAAAAATTGAAATCAAAGCACTACAACTTTACATTAACAAGCATAAATACAGGCACACAGACAAAATTTAACCATACTCTCATTGTTCAATAGACCAGCCAAGTCTAGAACTAGGCCTACCACGCCTCTCACTTTTCCGACGCGGGGATGGAAAGGTCACAGTGCTGTGATGTATGGAGCGATGTGTGACATGGGCAGGGTGTGGTGTGTACCCTTGTGTGCAAGCAGACGGAACACAAAACAGGGCATGGTGGGGTGGGGGACAACACAGCGGGCGAGATAGCCTCGAGCCCTTTCTTTCTGATCGCCAAAGCTGAGATGTCAACATCGCTAGCACTAGAGAAAGCCGGATTAGATTTTTAATCAAGTAAGACCTTGAGGTCATGATGAACAAAATCATCATCACGAGAGATACAAAAAGAAATAAACAGAACATCAAACTCATAGATAAGGCCGACTTTATACTTTATTATTTCCCTTGAATTTATCTGGATCCCTTATAATGAGAATCCTGCCATAAAAACGGATATTTCACACCAGTCCCTTTCCTCTTGTTATAACTGAATTCCACTGTGCTTTCACTCTTTTAATCCTCACACTCTTTCAGCTGTGTACGCAAAATTGTCTTCTGATGACACAGCACCAACATTACTTACAACAATATTCAAAACAGTGAGAACCAAATTTTAAATGAGAGTTACTGGTATCTTCTCCCATCAACTGAAAGGAGCACCAAATTATGCAAATCCTTTGCTCTCTAAATCAAAGAAAAAGATAAGGGTAAAGAAGTTGTTCAAAAGCATACACTTTAGTCCAGTCATATTAAAATAACTCTTTTTAACACCTCAGTTTGTAATATTATGAAAAAGACTGTAAATTATCTTTTTATAATGGTTGACAAAGCATAGTTTTACGGAGAAAGTAGTTCCGCAGAGGGCCGGCCGACCAATAACACACAAAAGAGGGGATATTTTGAGTGAGGTATTAATTACTTAACCCTAACTCTTGTTATAGTTTGCTGTGGAACTTGTCACAGAAAGTGCCAGCCCTCTACGGAACTCCTCCCGTTGCAGAGTCACAGGGGAAGTCACCTGTCTAAAGAGGGGCTCATTGTCTGAGTCGTTGCGAGTCTCTGAGACTCCACTCTGGAGCACGACGATAGCACCTTTAGGAATGTTCTTGTTGGCTCGAAGCCGTTCACACAGTCTCTGACGATTCTGCTGGAACAACTCCATTGGAACTTTCAGAGTATGATCCCCTCTGCAAAATGCTGGTCTGAGAAGAACAAATGACATACAAAGCAAATAAGTTTTAAAACCTTCCCTTGATACTTCTATCTTGAACTTTGCCCTCACAATGAAACAGCTGAATTTCAATTTAAAAAACAAAAGAAAGTGATCACCTTGGAAATCTCAGGTGACAAAAAAACAAATCTCAAAATACAACACTACTAGATTCTCTACATCTAAATCTAGATCTTAGATCTAATTCTTTTAAAAATCTTACTCTGCTTTGCCTGAAGCCATCTTCAGTTTGGGATTTTAACTGTAGCGCTGACTTCGGAAAACTTGTTTGCTGTGTGGGGGTGTGTCCAGAAAAAGACAAATTACAAATGAAACTGCTTTCAAAATTTTAATCGTTAGCGAATGCTTGACACTGCAGTTTCGTAGAGTATATCTAATGTAGAGCTCAGCCAGGAGTGTCTTGGTCGTGATCCCTGTGACAGAGGAATGCACCGTCTTGGTCTCTGTATGGATCTCAGCAGACAGTAAAAAAAAAGATCTAGCTAGATCTAGTTTCTTGGAACCCCCTTTCGCGAGAAAAGAAACACGAATCGTGTGACTGAAAACCTCAGTATTCTGGATGGTCACGTGAAAAGTATCACATGATCTGCGATTGCCTCTGTGAAATATTTCTTCATGTTACAAACTGTAATCTATGTGAATGCTAAATTCCAATTGACCTGCCTCTTAAGAGTTTCACATTAGCCAACAGGAACAGCAAATTTTGCAACTGAGATTATTTCTCGTTCACCGAACTTTATAAATGTCTCAGAATTGTACCAAATAATTCATTCATAAATACTGTGCCCATTTTATTACCTCTTTTCAAATATCAATTCAGGTCTCGATTTCTTTTTGTTGTGTACAGCAACTGTCGTGTTTCTTTAAATGTAAACATACCTGGCCGTCAGACAAAATGGCTACTACCATTGCTACAAAAGCTAAAAAGCTTGCTTGCAAAGATTTGCATTCCTTTTTACGGACACTACCTCCTACAGTTTTAGATCACCTTTACTGTCACCCTGCGACTTGTCTGGCTGTTTTTAGGTGAGTGCATATTACTAGCGTAGTGGCTATCCTCACCCTGGGTGAGACTTGCCAGCCTTGGCCTCTTGGCTGTTCTCACCCAGTGTGGAACACAAACAAACATACAATACAAGACCTGTTTTACCTAATTTCTGAATGAAGTCGGACCTGTGTAAGACGGAATTGCAAGGCAACCAGAAAAAATTCCGTCTTAGACATTTTCCGTCTTGGACAGGGGACTTTAGGGGGAGATGGAAAGGGGGACCCAGGCGCTGGGATCAATGATCTCTTGACTAGATCTAGACTTAGTCTTGACCCGATCAGCAAGCAGTGGTCAAAACTTCACACCTCTCAATTACTATCCTATCTGATAATGTGACATGCGTCAGTCTTACTTATCCAATTACAACCAGTGCTTGCCTTTCATAGGACCACTGTTTGACCTGTTAAAATCAGAAACGTTTGAACATCTCCTTTGCTTCCACTCTTAGCCGTGGCGTAGCTCCACCCACCAATGCCACCCCTCACTGCCATCATATTGTAACAACGATTCGAGGAACTTTTTTCTCGGCTGGCTGTACGATCAGGGCTGCAGGCATTAGTCAATCTAATTTCACACTTCTGGATTCTGGCTACCCATGAAAGTTTCCGTAGTGGCTCGCTACTCAAGCACTCTTACGGGCAGTCATGAGATTTCACACCCACACTACACTGACCATCTGCATCGCCCAGGGCTCACATGATGGGATATCATCTACCCCCAAATTGCACCCCTACTACCCTTCCTCGCCCAGCGGCACGGCCATATGTTAAGTTTAGATCCGGCGGAACCAAATTTTCGAGTTTAGTTTCAAATCAGGGCTGAGCGGGCGAAGCATTTTCCGTCTTAGACAAGTGAAATCCTCGGAAGGGAGTGGATTTTTTTTTTTCGTTTCCGCGTTGGACAGGTTTCCGTTATGTACAAGTAATTAAGAGGAGTATATATATATCAAGGGGGCAGCGGGGAGATTCCGTTAAGGCAGGTTCGACTGTGTTCTATCGGTGTGGATGATCAAATTGACAAAAACAAAGAAAAAAATGATGTTTTATGGCATAATCATCATCCAGTGCCAGATCTGCGACAGACATCGGCGATCATGGTTTTCCATTCATTCCTTTGCTCAGATGCTCTCAAAAAAGCTACTTTGAGGCCTGAACAACTTTCTTCTATGTTTCTAAGGATTGTTTCATTGTACATGTTAAAGACGTCTGGTGACATACACACATCCTTGCCTCACTCCTCGCCTAATCTGCATATATTCACTGTATTCTCCATTGATTCGTTCAGCAGCCTTTTGGTCCCAGTACAAATTTCTGATAATTCTTAGATTCTATCTTTTCCATCTCTATGTCTAGCTTTTCCAGTATTTTAAATAGCATAAAAATTATGGCATAAAAGTAAAGTAATTTGGTCGTCTACAAAGATCTATGCTACGGCTATTTCACTTTTCGAATTGAGACGAACTACATGGGTTGCCGTTTTGCTTTGCCCGGAAGTTCTCGCCACTCTTCTTCTCTCTCTCTCTCTCTCTAGTCACTCTTTTTTTTCAGATTAAAACATCAATACCGAGTATTTAAGACAGTATCGATATTCCAATACTCTTGGGGCCAAAACCTGGAGAATGCCATAAAAACAAATTTCGAGGTATCAAAATTGATACCACTAATTGGCATCTGGCAAAGACTCTACACTTGTTGGGTGTGGGGTTTGTGGATGTTATTTGTTATAATTGTTTTTGTTTTGTACTTTACAAGACTTGCAAGTCCAGGAGGAGGGTACTTTTTAATTAATAATCTGTGCATTTTCAGTTTGTAATTGGGAATAAAATTCAAAAATGTTAAATTGAAGGTTATCATTATTAATGTCTGTTGCCTGTATCTGTGTCTATACTTGAATTACTCTTCCTATTCAGGGATCTGCCGGAGCTATCTCGTCACTATGTAATGCGCATCATGTTTGTGGAACAGGCAGTGGCTCAGGCTGTGGTGCGACAATGGAGTACAGCCCCACAGGAGTGAGTCTACTTTCATAAATTGTCCTACTGTGTGTCCTATATTTGTGCTTATTATCATGTCTTGGTTTTAAAAAATAGATGCCGCAAGTGAATCAACAGTTACAGTATCACGAATGACAATGAGTTGGCCGAGGACATATATTTTGCATGTGTTAATATCTTAACAGATTTGGTCAGCTGCGTTACTGAATAAAGTGTATGAAAATATGATGTTTCTGTTCTCTTAACAAGATCAAGTCAAGATCTAGTCATTTTTCAAGGCAACGAAGAACCACGTTGAACTCTTGCTGTCTTGTTCATCTTCTCTCAGTCTTACCTCTTATAACTCTCATATTGTGGGGATGGTTTTCCGTGAACAGTTTAATCTTGATACATTTGTGTTTTTTCAATTCTTCTTTATCAATTTTTTCCTATTTTTAGTTGTTTTAAAGAATCTAAATTAAATTTGCAAAATCTGAAATTTAAGCTTATGGAGTAAAAGACCTTTTTATAAAGTCCAAAATACATCCAGACCTGCTCTTAGCAGCCACCTGTATAAGACAATCACCTGTAGGAACGGCCACTTCCCATTTCTTCCCTTGCATTAAAAAAAAATATATTATAATGACACTGTTAAAGAAGGCCACCTATCTAAGACAGCCACTTTTCTGTCGGGCAAGGGTGGCTGTCTAAGACATTTTCGACTGTATTGATTTTGTATGTTAAGTCTAAAATGCGAACTTATGAAATGAAAGACATATTATAAAGTCCAAAATGTATGAGAGATGATGTAAGCATAAAAAACAACAACAAAAAATGACCTTTTTTTTCAGAGAACAGTTGGAGGCTGCTGCAGCATTGATGGAGTTGAGGGTTTGGTATGAAAAGCCGTTGCCCGGGGGTATGCCAGGATGGCTGCTGAATCATGTGTTCAGAAAGAATCTCCACACTGCTTTACTAGGCGGGTATGTCATGGCTTTATACATACATTGAACGGGGACAGTTTACTATGTCCCATTCTCATTCTCTCTCTGCTCTCTTTGCTCTCTCTTTCTCTGTGTTTGTCTCTCTATTTCTCTCTCTCTCTCTCTCTCTCTCTCTCTCTCTCT
>NW_004797306.1:2035075-2044439 GCF_000002075.1 Aplysia californica
CTCTCTCTTTGTCTCTGTATCTCTCTTTGTCTCTGTATCTCTCTTTGTCTCTGTATCTTTCTCTCTCTTTCTCAGTATCACTCTCTCTCTCTCTCTGTCTGTGTCTCTATCCCTCTCTCTGTCTCTGTTTCTCTCTCTCTCAAAAATGACTTTGTCTGTCATATCTGATTAACTGTTATTGCTCAAATTTCTGATCTTTAAGTTTTCATATCCCTTAGTGGCAACCCTTGGATTGGAAATAAAGATCTCACCATTGACAAATACGCCAAAGACATTCCATTCTTAGACAAGTACGCCTTGGAGAGATGGGAGGTAAGTTACATAAACGTTTGCAAGTTGGAAACTTTGGTTCTGCAGGTCTAGTCCAGTAGAATGATAGTGTCTTCTTGTCCACCCCTTTTTATATCACAGTGGCTGGACCTGAACTTAAAAGGAAAACAACGCCATTTAAAAAATAGAATGGAAAAAATTCTGCAGTCTCTAATTTTAAGAACGGCAGTGTTTGTAGTAACAAAAGAAGTTGCAAGTGCTTATTTCTTAGTATAAAATTATCCAGAAGAACACTGGATATATACACTTTTTATAATGTACATGATTTTTTAAAAGTTAATTAAACTTTTAATCATATAATTATATAATCATTTGAGACATGAATATGTTATAAATCTGGGTTTTGGAATCTCATAAATATACTATGTTTGTCAATTAAGATTAACACTTTGCCATCATATTTTGGGGGAAAATCCAAAGAAATTGGGTGGTAAACATCGCCAATCGGCGGTATGAGGCGGCAAAGTGTTAAAAATGTGTGTATGACGGACTGGTGTTAAACTGATTTCCTCTGCCATTGCTAACGGCCTGTTGTGTATGTTGTGGTCAGTGTGTCCTCCACTTCATGGTAGGCTCTAACCAGGGCACGGACGGGGTCAACACAGACATTACAGACGTGTTGCTACACAGCGGGCTTATGAGGGTGTGAGTAATTCTGTGTGTCTGTGAATGTCCTTGTGTGTATTTGGTCGCTTTTAAGGACAAGCAGGCTAACCCAGATTTCGCGGGTTTCCAGAAATCTTGACCTACTCCAAAAGTGGGCATTGCCCTACCTAGAGGAGAAGTTTGGTTTCATTGGTGTATATATTTATTTAGTTATAGAGAAAACTCCCCTTGTCTTTTAAAGAATGTGAACTTTATCTTCGATTTTCTCAAAACAGCATTTTTCGAGATAGCCCCCTTGTGTTTAAAAGCAACCAATTAGTGCGGGTTTGTTTGTTTATGTTTCTGTTTGACTGAAAAAAAATATGGGTATATATGTGATGTTTGGTGTAGGCATGTATCTTTTTGGGTTGTTTTAAAAAAAAATAATATGTGATAAATTGTGATTGTTGTATACTATTATGTGTAGATCGTTTAAACTTATGAAGTGTCTCATGTTATGGTTGATTTGAATTGAAAGGCACCAGAGAAGATCTTCTATTCTTTCCTTTCAGTTTGTTTGTATCTGGGACGAATGACTGTCATGTCTGAGAAAAAAAATAATTATATGTTAGTTTTTTGCTTTGCTGAAATTTTTTTAAAGACAAAAAACTATGTAGCTTAACGAGCAGTATAAAAGTGATTCATGGAAAAGGAAGTTTTTAATGATGTTTTGTTTTTATTGATAACAAGCCATTTCCTGCTTGTTTATTTGTTTTATTCTTCCTCTGTACTAGTTGGCACGGAAATACATTTCAAACACTGCCTGGAAAATACATGTAATAATATGTGTGTGCAAAAAATGAAGAGATACTAAAAGAATTTATCTGTACATATATGAGTCACAATCCCTTGAATTATGGGTGTTACGTGTGTCCAGAGATGAGGGTGAACCGTCCATCACAGCGGAGGGATTCCAGTTCCTGCTGATGGACACCTCCTCTCAAGTCTGGTTCTTTTTGTTACAGTATTTGGACACAGTACAGGTCAGTAAAGCTTGTTATTTATGGCTTGTACGTACATTATTTGCACTCACATAGTGTCACACTCACCCTCGGCCCTCGCCTCCAATTGTATTTTTCCCCCCTGTTTTTGGCTATTCAACATGTTGATATAGCTTCTTCTCGCACTCTAACATACAGACATAATAAATATAAAGGCAACACTCAATTATCAGTGTATCTGGTGTAATGGTTGGTGTCTTTGGCGTTCAGTGCTGAAGAAGCGAGTTCAATTCTAGCTTGAGAAAGTTTTTGTTGGTTTCTTTCTTTCTACTGGGATAATGTATCCGTTTCAGCCCGAGGTTGGCCTTGACAGGCAGGGTCGAAGTGGCACAAATAGATTGAAATTGTGTTGATTGGGAGGTGTAAGACATTTAGTTTAGAATAAGTTACCTCTCAATTCTCATTTATGTAGGGAAATGGGCAAACAGATGGATACTCAAACACCTGCACTCTTTCTAATCTTTACTTGCACTCATGCACACACCCACACACATACACACTCACGTATTCTCACTCTCACTCCAACTCATACACGCACACACTTGTTTGCTTGAGTGAACATGAGACGTGAGATGTTAGCCTTTGAAAGACAAGGACCTTTGCCTGTGTCTGAGTCACACCCTGTACTTCTCACCTCCTGTTGTCCCCAGTCCCGAGGCATGGACCTGGTCGAGTGTCTCACCTTCCTCTTCCAGCTCAGTTTCTCCACACTAGGGAAGGTAGGTGTCTTTATGTGTGCATGGGTGTGTGTGTGTGTGCATGGGTGTGTGTGTGTGTATCTGTGAGCCTTTAGCTTGGCATGTGAGTTTGACTCTTTTAACATATATGTATGGGATGTCACTGGTTGATGCTACTTCATGTGTTTTTGTCTTTCTGTTCTGTCTTGTTTTTTCCTGTTCGTAAATTACCATTATTGTGTTGATGTGCTTCTCTGTAGGCTAGGTGGCTAATGAAAGCATTTGAATCTGATCTGTGCTTTATTGTCTTTATTTTATTTTGTCTTTAGTCAGCTTGTTACCTCGTCTGTGGTGCTATTGTCCTATTCTTTTCCATGGGTAGTGTTGCACTCTTTGTGCTGACTCATCATAATATACATCTCAAACAGTAACTCTGGGGTCATCGGAGGGCGCCACTGGTAGGCCCTGCTTCTTTACTTATCTTCTGTTGTTTCTATCTGTCTGTCCTACTTTTTCCCACCACTAAATGACTATTGCTGTGTCAATGTGCTTCTCTTTACTCAAACAAACAAAAAAATCAATCAAACAGTAACTGTGTTATCAATACATCTTATTTTTCGTACAATTTTAGTCCTTGCTTGTCAGTTAGATTCTGGGTTGTTCGATGGTGCTACTTTTACTTCTTAACTTTACCAGTGTTGCTTATGTCAATAAGTATTGCTTTCTCATAGTCTGAATGATCATTATTGTGTCGATGAACTTCTATTTTCTCAAACAATTAAAACTTTTTATATGTATGACAGAATTTAGTCTGTTTGTGAGCAACATTTTTCACAAGTTTTTAAAATTTTCATTAATGTTCTATATTTCAATGTTTATTACCCTTTGTGTGTCTGTGACCTGTAGGACTACTGCACGGAAGGGATGAGTGAGAACCAGCTGAGGTTTTTACAACATCTCAGAGAGTTTGGTCTCGTCTATCAGAGGAAGGTGAGTCAATGCTGGCCCTGGCTCACAGCTCTGCTTTGTTTTTCATGTGTTTGTATAAATGTGGGGGAGTGGGGGATGTATCACCTTACGGACCCTACCTTTGCCTGAGGAGGAAGATAGGGAGACAGAGGCCAATACTGCTATGGAGAGGATGATGCCTTAAGGAATACAAAATGGAAGTGGAAAATCAGGCATCCTTGCAGGAAAGAACAGAAGAACATTCAACCAGATATGCACCGGCACAATGAGCGGAAAAACCCTCAGCGACATTTTGGAGAGAGCAACGGAGCATCAATGGAAATGTCCGGAATACAGGGATGTTGCCTCCTGAAACAATGAACCTGCGCACTGAATGCAGGCCTCAGCATCTGATGGTGTGCATCTTGCTGTCAAACCGAAGAAGATACATAGGTCATGTAGACTTGGTATGGGTAGGGCTGAAAAGTGTTACAAGTGGTTAAAAATAACACTTTGGTGTGTTCTACTTCTTCTCCTTAGAATGTTGTGCCGTTTCAAATGAAACAAGACTCACAGAGTTTCATGAATAAAAGCAGTAGGCCTACCTGTAGGTTACTATTGAAGTTATCCTCTGTGCATGTCAAGGAAAATTGAAAGTACAAAGTATGAACATTTTCATGGATGGCTGGTGGGGGCTCTGATGTGGTTTGCTCCTTCTTTCCTATCAAACATCTATTGTCGTTATCTCTCCTCCTCCTTATTTGTGTTGGTTACTATCTTTTAACACCACTAATCATCTGCACTTAATTATGACCTTATTGTGTTGCAAGTGCTGCAAAACTCTTACAAGGACAAAAAAAAAGCCAGATAAATTTCTTCCAATGCGGTCAATGAGATTTACTTCTATAATTTGTCCTTTGGTTATGAAATCTCCAAGGCGTGAGTGAGAGAGAGGGGGAGAAGGATCTGTCAAATTGTAGTGGCGTTTCTTTTGGATGTTGACAGGGGGCATGCATGATTAGAGTTTATGAACAGAGTAATACTTACAGAGGAGCGGGTGATTGAAGAGTCCTACTTCTTTATCTTCTCTCGGTTGTTCCTATCTATCTGTCCTGCTTTTTATGATTTTTAGAGTGGGTGATTGGCGGGTGCTCTGGTGTGGTTTGCTTCTTCTTTCCTATCAAACATCTATTGTCCTTATCTCCCCTCCTTTTTCATGTTTGTTACTCTCTTGTACCAGCTCTATTCTTCTGGCGCTCATTTGACCTTATGCAGTTGCGAGCACCGTAAAACCAGTACTAGAAATAACAAAACTCTTACTAAAACTGGATTATTAGTTTTAGATAACCATTACAGTGCCCTTGTGCTTCTCTTTGCTGGAACTAAACTTGCTGCAATGAAATGTTCAAGGGTCTGCTGGGGTAATGTTATAGTGTAAAGAGCATAAAGCTTGCTGTCACGTGGGAATATGTGCTATACAAATGATAATAATTTTTTTAAATTATCATCATCGTTATTATTATTATTATCATTATCATTGTCATTATAATTATGATGAAAAAGAAGGCAGTTTATACCCACGGTCTGTCTACTATCGTGTGTTCTCTACAGCGCAAATCTCATCGCTACTACCCAACAAGACTCGCGGTGAACATAGTGTCGGGTCTGTCCAAGGCCGCAGTGGACACGCACCGGCCCGGTTTTATCGTTGTTGAGACCAACTACCGCGTCTACGCCTACACAGGTATGTCTTCTGTGTGTACTTTTGTATGTGGGATTTTTGTTCTCTTGTGGAGGGTGGCAAGGGGAATGGAGAAGGAAAAATGAAAATGTGGGCCCTGGAGGGTGGGGGGGGGGGTGCAATTGCTTTTCATACTGGTTCTTCTTTCTTCTCAACAAAAGGTTAGCTTTTGGAGAGTAGAGAATTTAGAATGCCAAATGAGAGAACATTTTATTGATTTCCTTTTTTTTTGTCTCGCTAGATTCCTTTTATGTTTTGATTACTGATGTTTGATGGAACATAAATCCATTAACCTTTCTTGTCTTTATTTTATTTCTTGGCAGATTCTCCTCTTCAGATTGCCCTCTTGGCCTTGTTCTGTGATATGCTTTACAGGTGAGTTGTCCAAATAAGTTTCTAAAATCCTAACTGTTTTTGGGGTAAAATTACCTTTAGGAGTCTTTGACTGAGCTGTATTTTTTTATCATTATAGAAGCTTAACATAGTCAACAGTTAGAGAGAGCAAGAAATGAAGGGTCAAATAGTTTTTAAAACGCTTTTCAAAACTACTGTTGCATTACACCTTAAACCAGGAGCATCATCATCATTGTCAGTTTTTTGCTTCCGCTACATAAACAGTTTCACATGACCTGTAGACCCATCTCAGCAAACTCTTTGGTCACTTTTTTATTGTCAGTAGATTGTAGTTTGCGTGTTTGTAATACTGCACGGAACTGTTTCCAGAGTGTTTTGTGTCTGCTCTGAAGAAGATGTTGAATGTAAAGAGTTGATATCTCCATAAAATAGGAATAAGGACTTTGTCTTTACCTGGATGTTCCCATTTTTCTATATATTTTAACTTAGATTTGAAAGCTCTATCATTCCCTATCACTGTAGTACAGACTAATTTAAAACAGACTTTTAGTATAATCTTGATTTTAAATAGCAAAATAAACCTATAAGCCTATTACACCAAGCACTGAGGCTCTAAAGGAAGAGGAAGACCTTGCAAGAGGTGGATTGAGGGAGTCAAGGAAACCCTGAGAAATTATAATATCCTAATTGAAAGAGCTGCAGAGCCGGCTTACCATAGAAAACTGCATCTCCCCTCAATGCTTAACGGCAACAGGGCATGAAAAAGTACAAGAAAGTAAGTAAATAAATAATGGCCCTTCCCTTGGCTCAGTGCATGCTTTGAACTTTCTCTTCGTATTCCAGATTTCCAAACATGGCTGCTGCAAATTTGTCCAGAACAAGTGTCAGAGCTGCTCTGTCCAGGGGAATCACAGCTGATCAGGTGTGTGTGTGTGTGTGTGTGTGTGTGTGTGTGTGTGTGTGTGTCCTGTGTATGTGTGTATGAGAGAGTGAGGGTAAGTACATAGTGGGGTTGTAAGCTCATATGTGTGTTTACAATATATGTGTTTGAGGAAGTATTTGAATAAATGAAAACTTTTATTGATCTCAGTGAGAAAGTAAGATTAGTGTCCGACTGTGCAGCATCTTATATTTTAGGTAAGGTTATTGTGTTTACTCAAGGATGCACCACAGTAAACCATCTATCTATTCTAAACAGGGATGAACAAGAGTTTGTGTATTTGCACGTGTCTGTGTCTATGTGTGTGTGGTGTGTTAGAGGAAGAAAAAGAAAGACTGAAGTTTGTATTGAATTTAGAATTTGAATTAATTTAACTTCATATTTGATATTCAAATGTTTACTTAGAGCTGAATTCTGATGTTAATCCTGAAAATGTCTGGGGTTTTCATAGAAGCGGAGAGGAGGAAATTCTTACCCGTATATGCGTCTGTGGGACCAGGTTTTTGCCCTTCTTCTTTGTTTGCTCAAAGCTTTTTTTTTTTTTTTGGTGCCAGATGTTAGTTTCATACACTAAATGTTTCCTGATGTTAGAGGAGGTTGGTATACATTAGTAGAGTGGAAAATCACTTGAAGTCCAGGCAAAATGTAGTACAAAATAAAAAAGAAGTGTACCATAAAAAACTGGAAACAGATAATTTTGCTGTTGATATTGCTGCAATATGCAATTGCCTCTCTAGAAGGTAGATGGCAATAAGTGCCCAGAATTATCAAGATGAATATTTTTTATGAGGATGATGATGGTGATCGTATAGAAACAAACTGAATAAATAATGATAATGAGAATTTATGAAAGCAGCTTGACTACACTTGATCCTTGTCTCTTCCTCAGATCCTGCACTACCTCCAAAGCCATGCTCACCCAGAGATGTTGAAAAATGTAACTCAAAAATTTTGCTTTTCCTTTATGGCCTTGAAATGAAGTTTAGTTCAGCTGCAATACAATCCTTTCTAAATTATTATAGTTTTTTGTGTGTGAAGGATTTGTTCGTCTTTGCTATTCTTAGATCATGTAACAACAGGAGAATAAATACACTGATGTACTTGACTAAGAAGTATTTATCTTAAGGTGGTCCTTTTGCAGATATATTTTAATAGATTATTTCTTTCTTACTTATTGAAACAAGCTACCGTGATTTGTTTGTGGTCGTTGCATAATGAGAGTCTTCCTTGATTAGAGGGCAGTGCAATATTATAGATTGTATAGTTAGAAGTTGTTGTTATCGATCCAGATCTTGTTAGAAGAGCATGTTGCATCCCCCTCAGCTCTGACAGGCAGGGTTGGAAGCATGCCTTCTAAGTAATCTAAATTGTGTAGATGGGGGCGTAAAACCACCTATATTAATATATTATTAACAGAAGTTGTTTGTTTTTTTCACTCACACGCTCACTCACAAACACGCACACACACACACACACACACACACACACACACTCACACACAAAAACACACATACCCATACACCCAAACACACACAACCACCCGCCCGCCCACTTACCCTTCCCTGTCTTATGTTGTCCTAATGCCACAGAGCCCAGTGGTGCCCCCAACCATCACTGACCAGGTCAAGCTGTGGGAGCTGGAGCGTGATCGCTTCAAGTTCAACGACGGCGTCATGTACAACCAGTTCCTCTCCCAGGCAGACTTTGAGCTGCTCCGCAACTACGCCAAGGTGAGACAAAAGATGAAAGACGCTACTTTTGTATAGAGTTCCGCATTTAATCTGTAACAGAACTTTAGGACCGTGATATAAAATTAAAGGTTTATTTATTATTTGGGTTTTAGACCCTTTTCAACGCACTGTCCATGTGAACGGTTGGCGGGTACTTTGGTGAGGTTTGTTCCTTCTTTCCTATGAAACATCTATTGACCTTATCTCTCCTCCTTCTTTTTAATGTTTGTTACTACTCTGTTGTAACACCTCTAATTTTCGGCATTTGTATGACCTGGTTGGGTTGCAAGTGCCATAAAACTCTAACTAAAACAACAAAACACAAACACTGTACCTGCCCTGGCCCTCCTACCAGTTGAGCAATGGAGTGATAACACACGAATGTCAGGGTTTCGTCATATGCCAACCCCCGCCCCCCCTAAAAAAAGAACAGCTGGCCCACTTCGCGCGGGTTAGCCTTGCCCACAATTATACCGTACATGAGTAGAAACATAGAAGCATTGCTGCCACCCTGCTGAGACCCAAGCAGTCTAAAAATGACATATTTTTGTTCGTTGTAATATAGTAATTTGAAGATGAGAGCACTATTACTAATTTTTATGGGAAATTACAAATTTTCTTCATGGTCATTACTAAAAACCATGGAGATGGGTTGGCAGCCCTGGCATTATATCGCTCTAAGAAACAGAAAGCAACCAATATTAAATGCATTCTCTTTATTGTTGTGCTTTTGTCATCCAAAAAGTACCTTGTATTTTTGCTAAGGAATACTTTTTCATAGCTTTTTGATCAGCTCCACAAAATGGATAGCTGTGAATGATATGCTATAGAACCTCAAGCTTTTAAAATACTTTTGGAGACTTTTTGGACATGTATGTCATTCAGTTTTCAGCATTGCCTGAAAAATTTGTTTTCCAATACAGTAGTCTCCGCCTAAACGCACGCCATACAAAAGCACGCTCCGCTCAAACGCACACTTTCGTCCTCTGACGGGTTTT
>NW_004797306.1:2045005-2052178 GCF_000002075.1 Aplysia californica
TCCCTTCCTCCCTTTGCAAAGGTTCATGTAAATGCACGCTCCGTATAAACACACGCTAAGGAGCCCTCCCGAGCACCGTGCATTTAGGCGGAGACTACTGTACATTTATTTTTCTCCTAAGACTAGAGACATCAGATTTTTAAAGTACTGTCAATACCATAAAAGGTTCATCTGCTTGATGTATTATTTTTGTCTGGATCAGGACATGAATGTGCTGGTGTGGGAGATGCCAGAGAAGCGAGTGCTGATCGTCACAAAGTCAGGCCACGATGACGTCAAACGATTCTGGAAGAGACAGAAGGCATCCTCCTAGCAGTGGCGACAAGGGATTGTGGGGTCTCTGTGCGGATATCTTATTATGTGCTTCAGTGTGGATGATGTGAATGGTGAAATGCTTGGTTGACAAATTTGTGTGTGGAATATTTTGACTCAGTTTAAAAGAGTCAGCTGGACCGTGTGGATGTTGGTTGTGTAAAATACTTCTAGAAGTATGATTGAAGGGGTCCTTTTATGGCAAAATCTGTTGCCCGAACAATGTTTGGATAATGAACCAGTTTCGATTTCGACTGCTCAGTGTAAGACTACGTCATAAGTCACTTTTCAAAATGGTGTATGACGGGACTCATTCTCTTACTCTTAGCAGTCAGTATGTCTGTTGGACATTGAGCTGTACATATTCATGTATATATATTCCTACTTCATCTGAATGAGAGAGTGTGATTTCATGAAACATACCATGAAAGTTGAAATTTTATCATTGTTACATTGAATGTTGAAATTTAAAAAAACCCTTGAAAGCTGACAACAGATTTGTTTTGTATGTTGACCAGGACCAAATGTGTGATGTTATGTTTCTTATGAAATGTGGACAATTGTGGATATATCTAATGTATGTGTGTGTCAATCTGAGTGTTAAGTGATGAAATAGCACATGAGTTTAATATAAAAGTAACATGAGGACCTCAAAAGCATACACTTTCCCAAACAAGACATTGAACAATTTCGTTTCCCCGAGCCCCCTCCGTGGCACCTCACCAAGGCAAAAATAGACTTGCAGCTGACCACACAACAAAGCAAGCACAATCACCTAAACTTTTAAAGCAGAATACAACAAACTTTTAGAAAAATACCCCGGTGCGGAGATAATCTTCACAGGTGGCTCTAAATCAAACTCTGTTGTTGGCAAAAATGAGGTCTCTGAAATTATCTCGCTGTTTAATTGCAGGGCAAATGTCGGTTTATACCATGATTTGATGCACATATCGCCACTGTCATATTTAAAAAAAAATAGTAAATGTAATTCCGTTTTGCCATGCTATGCAGGGTGGTTGATAAATTATTGTTAGTAACGTTGGGTCTACTCATTTTCTTGAAGAGCGATAATATAAATACTTTTCAAGTAAAAGAAGTGGGCTAAAATAACTTCCAAATCACATTGGATAACTGAAGTGAAGAGACAGAATCAACCACTTTAGTTTTAAATAATCTTTTTAAGATGATTGCTTTCCTAAGTTGGGTACTTATCAGTCAACACCATGTATGTCAGAAAGACGTGAATATTTGAGACAGTTGTCTGAGCTGATGATGTGAAAGATGTCTGACAAGGTATGTGTAATCAGATGGAGTGACTCGGGGAGTCTGGAGATGAGGGAGAATGATCTAGTCTGCGAAAGAGAAGAGTTGTTTGGGAGAGGGGGGAGGTGTGTGGTTGTGCTGTGTGCAAGGCAACCACCAAGGCGCATTTTGTCGCTCAAGGCTCAAGGCTCTCTGCAGTGACTAAGGTTTTAAGGTTTTTCAATGATCTGGAGGTGCTGGGACTCTAGAAAAAAGATCCCAACTCAAGAGAGTTCAACACAAGTGGAGTCCACTGAACGGGGATTTTAAGCGATTCAAAGAGATCATGGTACATACAAAACCAATTTTGCACACAATTGCTTTACACAACAACAACAAAAAACTGGAAAAAAAAACAAATAGAAAAATAAACAAAAATTTAGGATGGGAATTTATGGTTTATTGTCCAGCCAACTGGCATAATATTTAACATATTGACACAAGTCATCATTTCACTCACAACTTGCCATTCACGCTCGGCATCTGTTCAGTCATCACACACACAAGCAAACATACACATACATACAAAAATGCAGCCCACACAAGCCCAAGATGAACAGCAGAGCAACTTTCAGATGAGGGACAACAACACAGAGTCAATGAGGAAGATGTATTCTACCACCTTGCTACTCTATTATTACTGTAAACTCATTCATTATGATGATTCATGACAACAATTACTATTACCACACACTGCGGTACCTGAGTGCCTGAACTCATCACGACAAATTGTAAGAATCAATGGTAGTGTAGCAAATTCTTTCTTTTACTTGGAACTTTTTCATAAGGACAAAATAGCGAGGTAAACACAAGAAGTGGAGCTTTTCTGCAAGCTCTATTAATTTACAACTAGTGTTACTACACATCCTGAGTAGCTGGCTATTTTTTTTAGCGGTTTCATATTACATCCCTCATCATAAAGTATTGTTTTTGTTCAGTTAAAAAAAGAGACCTAGATCTATCCTATCATTATCATCAATGAGAGAACAAAATTATACGCCCCCCACCAATTTAGAAATTTTATTCTTCGTCTGACATAAGAGTACTAACAGAGAGATTTTTGAACATGCGAGTCTTTTTAGTACAGGTTTTAGGGCACTCGCAGCTGCATAAGGTCATATGAGCGCCAGAACATGTGAGTCTGGGGATAGAGGTAGAGAAAGATCAATGTTGAAAATAGGAATGAATAGAAGGTAAGGGACCTTTTGATTAAGCTTTTGTGTCAAGGAAATTAGAAAAGAAATATAAAAACTGATATTATGATGGAAGGCATAACGACCTAAAGACATAGAATCCAAAGACTCCTTGGGTTAAAAGAAAAGGTAGAACCCTGCAATGAACAACCATGAGATTTGGAATGAACAATGACTTCAAAGGTAGTAGTAGTTGGGTTCTGCTGCAGTGAGAACATTTTGATCCTATGTGCATGATGCATGCTCCAACTTACAAGGTAAGTGAATGCTTCATTTTTTTACAGTATGAAAACTAACACCGAGAACTGAATCTCAAATGCCAGCTAGACGGATCAAATTCATACTCCAATGCACAAGTGTGGCCAATTTATAATGCCAGCAAGATGCTTGGAGTCAATTACATACCCCGGCACCTATACAGCCACACAGAACATACAAATGACAAATGTAGCGTCCTCTTGATGATGTAAAACTGAATGAAAACAATTTTCAAATGTATGTCAGTAGAAGTCATAAAACTACAAATTACTTTTTCAATGACGTATCTTTCCTATGATGAGCTAGCTATCTGTCAGTTTTTCCCTTACTCATCTCTCATCACCCAGGCCTTTTGGGAGCTACCACGCTGTGACAAAATAAATTCCTGAGCTTTTTCTGACAACTCCCTCCCCTCCTCTTGTATTTGAATCTCACATAGCACAACCAAAACTCCTCTGCTTCTCTGTCTCTCACTCACTCACTCACACACAACACACACACAAAAGCTGTCACATGCCAAGCACACAGTCCAACACACACTTAGTGTGTACCTAAATAGTCAGGCCACAATTATTTCTTGCTCAACAAGCCTCAGGCAAGTTGAATCATCTGCACCATCTGAAAATCTAGAAAGCAACACCAGACTTTAGTCACAGTCTTCATCATTAGAAATCAAAACAACTTACAAAAACAAGTAAAAAGTAAAAAAAGGAGAACACAGACCAGATGCTATCTCCCTCTCGTCTGCCATTAGTCAATCACCACAAATATATATACACAAAAACCAAATATTTTCAACCATTTAATTAACATGGGAACAAAAAAGAACAATCATTGTCATTTCATTCACAGAGACCAGCCTTCCCCTGGAAAGCTTGTGAGAGTCAGCTAGTGAGCTTGACAGGCATACAGCCAACAAAAACAGATTGATAGAGAGAGAAAAGATAGAAAGTAAATATGTACCACTAGTACCAGTATAGTCTAAAACAAGAAACAGTAGAAAGCACAATCCCTAAATAAACAGACTGATAATTGATCAACTGACCCCCGGAAAGCTGAGAAATAACTCAGTAGACTGATTGACTTGCCCCACGAAAGAACATGTTTAAAATTAATGTTACAGAATTACCAAAAGATTGACGGTAAAGATGATAGAACCTTGAAAAACTAGTAAGTAACCTCAATAGATTCACCGCATATACAATTTTGACAGAACTAAAAGCCTGTATGATAAGCAAGACTGAATTTTTTCTTTCATGCAGAGTAACGCCCCTTTCCCTTTGTAAGCAAAAAGCACAGTGAACAAGCAACGCAACTAAATCTCTAGATAATTCAAGAGGACAGAGAAAAAATAAGACTGCCTCAAAAAAACAAAAAAAGATAGTTGTTGTAGCCTTTTCATGATATGAGCCAAGTGCTGTGACTTCCATGCAGAGAATGGGTCAACGACACAAACTTTAAAACCGTTGACGATATGAGAATAAATCAACCTGAGTAGGTCAGGTCAGCAAGAGCAAGAAATTCTTCCGACCCTGATCTACATCAAACTGGTAATTGAACAGGATGTGCATCAGTTCTTTATCTCCAGTTTCAAACTTAAACCAAGACACTCAAGATAAAGGAATTTTATCAATGTATATATATAACATTTAACATGTTAGTAGGTGGTTGACAGGTGCTCAGCTCCTTCTTTCCTATCCAACATCTATCGTCCTTATCTCGCCTCCTTATTTTTTTTTAGCTTTTTACTCTCTTATAACACCTCTAATCTTCAGCACTTAGATGACCTAATTGCATTGCAAATGCCATAAAACTCTTACTTAAAAAACAAAAAAACAAAACAAAAGAACAACAAAAACTTGTTTCGGTCACATCTAAAACAACTTCAAAGAAGAATTCTGATCATGCACTCCCATGAAAATTCTTCTCACATGATATCAATCAACAAAGTTGACTCTCTGCACAACTTGCCTTTACACAGAGACAAGTCCACATTGTCCAATTACATCAGGCCCACTAGGGACCCAATTACCTGTACTGTCATCTGGATTATTAAACCATGCAGAATCTGCTAAAATCAAGTCAACTGAGGTATGAAATCAACTCATCCAAGCATGGCTGACACTTTATAGATCTGATCTAGCCACCCAGAAACAACACTATCATGTGGCTTTTAAGAGATGCCAAAAACTTTATCTCCACAATTTGTTTGAATGATTCTATTAAACACAGCATCATGCATTATGAACGAAATCATGTTTTTCAATTGATATCAAAGTATCATGTACTTTATTCCAATCACCAACTTCAATATTAAAATATTATTGCAAAATACTCACACATAACAGTACAATTTCCAGGCAGTCATTTTTCACTCAGAAGTTTACTACATATAATCCGGCATTTGCATATCTTGACAATCTCTCTCTCTCTCACACATACATGAACAACCCCATAAACACACAGACCTAGTCCTGATTTTACCACTTCACGACATAAAGTACTTTTTATTTTGCTCGGAACTAAAGATGGAATGAGCAAGGTCTCCGCAAGGCCGCGTCGCACACACAGCCTCAGAGTGAGGAAGTAGAGATGCCAATGACTCATGGGTTGTGGTTCTTGAGGTGTTGGTGATGAAGGTCATGTGATTAGGATTGATCTTTGAATGGAATTTGATCTGCTCACACTAACTCCAACAACTGAAAAAAAAAAAAAGAAACATAAAAGCCACTGGACAATTTAATACCTAATTTAAACACATCTTCAATATTTAGTATTCCAATTGAAATATATTCTTAGTCAAGTATTGCCAACTGATTCATATTTTAAAAAATAAGGAGGAACCCTGAAATGTGGTATTGCATACTAGACCATATCTGGAAGCAAGCGTGACAAGATATTAAGGCAATGCAACACATACTACAAACAAGAGTTCACTCGATTGCTCGTCGAAACAAACGCTCAACACAATGGACCCAAGTGCACTCTACCCTTCTGCACACCAAACGCAAGCCGCAGCATGGGGTGTGTGAGTGGGTGCAAATCTAGCTGTTATTCCAAAGATCTCAGGAGCACAGACTCCGTAGGCAAAGAGGACAAGGGCCCAAAGGGTTAAGAAGCAGGTAGAGGTACTGAGTGTCTTCCAATATAACTTTGTTCCTTTCTTTTTTTGTCTCCAGTCTTACTGTAGATCTCCCACATGCGGGCCCCACAAAAGCAAGTTCAAGTGGACACTTACCTTTACTAAACCCTGGCTGTTTGCAGCAACTAATATGTTCGAATCCTGAAATTTTAAAAATGATATTTCAAATTACAATCTGAATTATCAATGCAAAAGTGTCACCAGGCTGACAGAAAGAATCACATGTTGCCTAAATCAATGTAAAAGAACTACCAAAAGAATGACGGTAGAAATAATAGAACCTTGAAAAAGTATTAACTCTTTCCGGACATATGAGTTCACACCCCTTGTGGACGTATCACTGATATATCGGCTGTGATAGGATGCTTCAGTATTGTTTCGTTTTAACACGATTCATCATATCTAATTACTTTTTATTGTTATTGAAAACTTGAAAAGGGTTTAGGAAACGAAAACATCTAGTTTCACTTTGTCAAAGAGTGAATTGGGGGAAAAACGAGTGAATTAGTTCTTGCGGTCTTGAATCAACAAAACAATATAACCGGACTGAGTATAAATACATGGGTCTCAACTCAGAATTCTAAAAAAGGAGGAACTTTCCGGGTGATCGCCACAGAAGCCCATTTTCGCGAAACACCCACTATTATTATACTGTTGAAACCTAGAATGTTGAAATAAATACCATCAATTTATCAAAGTAAGGTTATTTCACATCAATTTTAGGGTTTGAGAGATAATTTCAAGTAAGAGTCACGTACCAAATATTTACAATCTTGATTACGTACAGAAAGTGGTGGCGCACTGTGGTCTTGTGCGACTTATTTATATTTTCCCTTCATTATATTCGCCTGTATATAAAAACTATATAAATATGAATCTTGTTTTGATCCTAGAACCAGAATATCGACTGTCATGATTCATACCATATATATATATATATATATATAATAAACGTGAAAGACAAAC
>NW_004797306.1:2052308-2087564 GCF_000002075.1 Aplysia californica
TATATATATATATATATATATAGGCCTATATAATAAACGTGAAAGACAAACATTAATGCTCTCAAACTCAAAGTAGAGTAGAATAGCCCAAGTAGACCTATTCCGTGTGAGAGGTGTAAGAACTATGGGAGGGCAAGATGCAGAGATACTGAAAATCTGCGAATCTTGAACAGAAAGCTAAAATATAGAGATCTAATTTACTGTCACCAATCCTATGAACGTGAACACTCAGGCCCCTAAGTTCAATAACACGCTAACAAGTTATGACGGTTCCCGATTTTACACAAGGCCTGCACCAACGCACACTTTACTTTGCAGAGAGCTGTAGTAGTAATCAAAATTCTTAACATTAAACATTTGCTTCCTGTTTCAGTTTCTTTGTCCTCTGGTGTTGCGTCCAGCCCTCCCCCTATCTGTGAGTGTGTCTTTAACAAAATCAATCACCCCCCCCCCCCCCCCATTCCTGAACTTCGCAGCGCTCAGAACGCGCGCAGGTTCATTGACCAGTCACAATGGCGAGCCCGACAAGACGCTTGTATAACTTTCTTTCCTTTTTTTTTTTGTTGCCCCCACAAGTGACAGCACAGTGACAAATACTGATTTATTTTCATGGCGACACCACGTTTGTAATGCCGAACCTGCATGTTACAATAAATGTTGCGTTATCAAACTATTACTGACAAATTTCTGGGTGGTAACGAAAGCGAAAGTAGATCTTCATTTTCCAGTCGAGTCTTGGTGACACAAATCCGCTTGCCACCAAAACCGCCAGTTCGCGTGAAACGTACTCTCAGAGCCGAATTAATATCACAATCGCGACCGGCAGAAATGAACTTAAAGATGTTATTGGATTTCGTTTTCAAATATTCGAGACCTTTTATGTATTTTCCCAGGTCTCTGCAATTTTTTAAAAATTCCAGGTGCCTGGCAGTCACCCTGCTCCCAACAACTCTCTTTCTGATTGGCCCGCTGTCACGGTAGCGGAGACCCATGGAGTATAAATATCATAACTCAAAAAAAAAAATGGAATAATGCTTTCAAATAAAAATCTGCGCATTCAAAAATTAATGAATTACACTCTTGGGCAGTATATGATAAGATAGCCATGCTGATTTGCTTTCACATGTTAGGTGAATGTAATTTTTGCCATCAAAATTTATTTTTCTCATCATCATTTCTAACCATTGTAATGTATACTTAAGTTCAAAATTAATCCTTGTTTCATGTTGGAATGAATTCCTGATTCAATTTCCTTCAATTTCATATATCATACGTTACGTTTTGAGTCAGTTTTGCTTATATTAAGTTATTTTGTACACCACCTGTGTAGCCAAATCGAGCCACAAGTCAATTACGTCTTGACCCAAAAAAAACTACGTCCGGAAAGAGTTAAGTAGCTTAGATGGATGCACTGCATACAAATCGACAAAACTTAAAAACCTGTATGTGTATAGCAAGACTTTATTTTTTTTTCTTTTGTGCAGAGTATGCCTCATCCCTTTTGAAAACAAAAATCACAGCGAACAAGCTACAGAATCTAACCTATAAAAAATTCAAGAGGACAGAGAACAAGACAAAATATGTAACTACATCATGAAACAATTTACAAGTAACATAAACTGTACTAGGGTAAATCGAAAGCAAGGTGCGTATCTCTGCTTGAAAATTTCTGCAATAAATTAATTCCATCAACTTCTCCTTGATCAAATGAAAAAGTGTCCGTCGCAGATCAAAATTCCGTTCCAAAATACCATGTATGACCAAAGTCGTTATTTTCAGACCTGAACTCTTCAGTCTACACAGATAGTAAGTAATTTCGAGCTAGTCTTACCGGCTTCCACGTTACAGCACTGACAAACTCTGACGAGTCATCATCTTTGCCAGGCTTCTCCTGAAAGAAAAATAACAATACAACCATAGAGAATTTTTAAAATTTCTTTATTCAAACATGTGTAGGCCTACCCGTTCTTGGGTTCTCATCAGAGAAACCATATCTTTGCCATTACTTTATCCACATATATGCAATTGTGCTTCTTTTAGTTTATACATATTATGTGCATGTGCTTGGAAAATTAAAAGACACAGAAAAAAGCCAAAGTAATTAATACTTTCAGGTTGATTCAAGAGTTGAAATATCATTACTTATTCTAGTCACATAGTGAAATACTCTATGATACATTATTGAAAATAAAATCTAAAATTTCAAATTTTGAAACACAGCAGAAGCCACAGTATAAAAATGTGGGTAACTATTTCATGCTGCGAGAGGAGAGACAAACAGACAAACAAAATGTGCAGTCAAAGAAATCAGTTGTGATGGTGAGAGAGACACACAGTGACAGATAAAGACAGAGAGAGAGAGAGAGAGAGAGAGAGAGAGAGAGAGAGAGAGAGAGAGAGAGAGAGAGAGAGAGAGATAACTCACAATAAGTCTCCGAGCCGGCTCAAACTTGTATGTGAGGATATGTTTGGATAAACCTTTGTAGTAGAGGTAGAGAGAGTTGTTTTCACTGCCTGAAAAGATTGAAAAAAAAAAGAGAAAAAAATAAATTCATGTAATGATACATAATGCCTAAAACAGCTGTTCCATTACAGTAGCTTGTTAACTCTTTTAAAACCAGTATTTATCAGAAAAAGAATAAGTGGCACAAATTTGATAAGGTTACGGTAATGGTGCCATACCCTTTAAATACCATCTCACATTTTTTCGAGCAATAACAAAAATTCTCACATGTGTTGCAACACGCAATGGGCTCATATACACACTGTAACATTATTAATAATGCAGGTGCTTTGATTTAAAGTTCTACTTTTGATACGACCTTGCCATATGTTTTGCTGTGCAAACAACCTATTTGGATCTTGAAGGGAGACCTATAATTTCACACCCCCTGCCCCCTTTCCTCTTCATATAGCATAAAAATAAAGAAGAACAGTTTATATCACACAATCCCCCCCACCTTTCTCTTCATATAGCTTAAAAACAATGTAAAAGGCCATGGGAGAAGGGGAGGAAGTAAGAAAAATGCATCTGAATTTGGTATGTCTTTAGCACCTACCACAAGCAATGTAGTCTCCATCGGTGGCGAGCCCGACAAAGTTCTTCTCATTAATGTGACCTTGGAAGGTTGAGATGGCGTTGTGTCGTCCCACACTCCACAGCTTCAGCTGGCTGTCGGTCGAGCTGGACAAAAAAAAACATTACAAATTGTGTCAACAAATCATCTTGGAGAGGCAAGGACAATATGTGTGGCATCGTGGTAAAATAAGGCCCTCGACAAATTAATTAAATTTATCAATTTGGGGGGGGGGGGGTTTATGATCCATTTAAAATACATTTGTAAGAGAATTTTACGGAAAAATGTTGATAAAAGGCACAAAAAAAGTAAATTTGCAGTTTCCAAGCAACTCGAACATTTCTGAATTCATCATCTAAATTCAAAAAGGCCAATACAGTCATTTTTGCATTCAAAACTCTTCAGAAAAACATAACAACACATATCGTATAAGACAAAGTAAAATCTATTTTAAAAAAGGCAAGGAAATATCAAATAACAATAAATCAACAAATAGTGACAGGTGACAGACGTCAGTCAGAAGGGCTGTTGTGAGACTCACGCGGAGACCATGTCCTGTCCATTGAGGAACTTGACATAAGACACAGCCTTCCCGTGACCCCTGAACACAGACACCGCCTTTTTGGGGTTGCGGAGGTCGTAGTAGTGCACACAGTGGTCTGAAACAGTTAAAAAGTTTACATAATGTAACTTTCATGGGCTTTTCAAATTAGAATAGCATTTAATGTAAGAATATACAACAAAAACATTCAAATGGCATACAGCTGTTAGTAGTTATCAGTTAACTTTCGGCATCACTACTTGACCTCAAACTGAATGTACAAGCAACTTGAGGATGGTTATAAAGTCCTTGTCTTTGTGAGTGCGTGAAAAATAAAAGTGCTATAAAATTTTTCATTTTTAAATTTAATCAATTCTAATTCACCTCAAACCTATGGCACAGTAAGTAGCTGAGAACAGTTAAGCAAATTAATGAAAAATGTATCATCATCAATCTCATTTTTCTGACACTTGTGATAAACTTCCGACCAGAAAGCCCAGATGTACATGACCTCACCTGCCGAGCCAAAGGCCAGGTTGTAGCGTGTGGTGGGGTTGAACTTGACGCAGCACACATTGGCCCCGCCCTCAATAGTCATCACAGAGTGAGGGCGGTCCCAGTCCCAAAGCTTGACTGCTCCGACACACACACACACACAACACAGGCAGGGTCAAGGAACAGAGAGATAATAATATTAATAATAATAATAATAGATAGCATTTCCATAGCACAAATTCCGACTCAACAGAAAAACCCTATGCGCTTTACAATCGATATTATTACCCCAGCGAACCTGATAGCATTCTGAAACAGTCTTAACTTCCAGGGAAGCATACAGTGCAAGCTGCCATTTTTTAAGTACTAGATCACTAATATATTGACAAGATCTTTCAATGTCTATGGCCGGTTGCCCATTCCCACCTGGGTGAAGTGAGGAAAATTCGTGTAAAGTGCCTTTCCCAAGGACACAACGTCGAGCCTGAGGCTCAAACCACCGAACCCAAAACCTCACAATAACTAGTCTGCTGGCCTAACCACTAAACTACCGACACAACAAAGGAAGAAATAATCAAATCATTTTCAGTCATAGCATTACGCTTTCAAAAGATACAAATGAAAATAAAACCGCCGCCATAATTGCTCACATTTATCTCACTCTCTTTCTCATCTTTTTTTTCTTTATCTCTTCTCAGTACAATAAAAAGCACTGAAAAAGCTACCATGAGAAAATACAAAAAGACACAGTTTAAAGAGGCTGTTTTACTGCTATTGAATATCACAAGAGGCTGAAATACTTGATCTACTCTTCACAATCAGAGCACTCTTTGGCAACAAATTTCTATGAATTTTCAAAATAAAAGCTACAGTAAATTTTTTTAATAGTTGAAAGCCCACCTTTTGTGTCATCAGACCCTGAGGCCAAAAGTTTTGGATCCATACGGTTGAAATCCACACTCCAGCATCTTTTCTCATGTTCCTGTATGGTGATAAAAAAAAATTTTTTTAACGCGGACAATACAAGACATTATAAACCATTTTGCACAAAAAGAAAAAAACAATTTAGGAGCTTCCCAAACTCAAAATAACAAAATCTATAAATACTACTATTCAAGCATCAGTCTTCCATATCAAAGCCTCTATCAACGTCAGAAAAAGTAAACACCAGGAAAAAAGTCACAGGCTAGACAAGAAACAGGTTCATAATGACAGACCAAATTTTGAAGTCCAGCCTAGAGGATCTGAGGTAGGAAACAGACGTTTTGAATTTCAGCAGGAGGAACAAATCCTCTATAAGTGGAAAAATACAGTCATCAAAGTCATAGGCACATACACTGGATTTATTTGGGTGTATCTAATTTTCTTCCACCCTTCTTTACAAGAACACTTTGTAAGACTCATTGTAAGTTTATAGTCTGTTCCTGTACTGTAGTGACACAATTTAGATCACTTACGAGGGAGGCTGCTATGACCCTATGAGCCAAGGCCAACTTGAGCTGAGAGGGGTACAGCAGAAATATGCCTGCTAAAATAAATTTACGAAAACAGGAAAACTTTAGAGGATGGACGAGAAGAGCCAAAACATTACACCGCCAACGCCTGTGAACTATTTGAGTCTAGAAAGGTACGAGACTCATCCAATAGTGCGATGTACGTCACCTGGAACATCTGTATACGCTGGTTGGTGCTGGTGTCCCACATGTAGACGATGCCGTCGTAGTCGGCGCTGCTCAGCAGCTGCTTCTTGTACGGGTTCCAGGCAATACAGCTGTCAGACAGAAGGGACAAAGGTAGCCAAAAACAAATATGAGTGTGCACAAAACATGGAAATGAGCTGCAGTTTAACATAACTGAACGCTTTTGACAACAGCCACATTTTGCTAAAAAAATTATAAAAACAAGGGTAACCTTAAAAGAAACGGAAGAAGTAAAGTAGATTAGAATGCCCACCAGTATCCCACCCAAAAGAATTGTTGAATTTGTGTGGAGAAAAGTGAAATGACATAGAAAAGGTAATTTAATGTTCAGCAAAGGAAGAATACAAAGGACCTACCAGTAGCAGCCTTCAGCAACCCACGGATAGAAAGAAATGGGGAATCTTTCAATATAAAGAACCCTCCACCCCACCCCTCCAGAACAAAAAGCCAATCACATATAATTATAAGGTGGGAAAAAAAAATAGTCACCATTACACTGACCTGATTTTGGAGGCACAGCTCATCTCAGTGATGGGGTAGTGCAGGTCGACCACCGCCTCCCGCACCACGCCATACTCAAACACTTTGATCTTCTTGGTCACTCCCGCGATGGCGAAGTACTCACAGTCGCGGTCAAACTCAATGCTGAGGGGGCAGGTGAAAGTGAACAGGAGGGTTGTTTACAGTACAGATGCCAACAGAATGGACGAAATAATCAATGCATTATGTACTGTTAAGACTTAATGAAAACAAGGCAGATCAAAGAAGATAGAAGTGGATCACAAGGGATATTTTTCGTTCTGTACAAGAAGAATTTTACTCCCTTTTCGAAACAAAGCAAGTCCATTATATTTTTTCAACCAATTAAAAAAAAAAGATATAACCAAGTTCTTGAATTGTCCAAAGGTATACTTTGGAAAGAATAAGGATGTTAAAAAAAAAATATATATATATAAAAAAGTACAGGTACAAAATGGACCAGCAAACACATGCCAGAGCTTGATATCCTTACCTGGAGACAATGGAGGAGCTGTTGGTAAAGACCTCATGTGTGTAGTTGAGGCTGGCCACAGCCCGTATAGCTGTGTACTGGGAGAACTTGGACAGGCACATAGCAAACTGGTCCAGGCTGCCCTCACCATCTCCTGGAACATCAATTTAGTTTTAGTAGAGGTTTTTCGGGGTTTGCAACAGCATAAAGTCGTATGAGCACCAAGGGGTGGATGTCAACAGAGAAGTCCTTACAGGGAATCAGACATACTCTGCTCACCTCTCTAGCTTCAACAGCACAAAGTCTGCTTCGACTATCAAGGCACCCCGGAAATAGCGGGTCACAAGAGTGTGACAAACATACAAAAGAAGTAGAGGAAAAATGATGATAGTAAAAATTAGGAAAGAAAAAGCAGCAATTCCCTGTTGCAGTTCAGGCACAGTTATGAGAAAGACATTGATGAATCAGCCCATTTACAATTACAATTCTACTGTGAATAAGAACTCGAGATTGTCCCCCCCCCCTTTGGGAAAGGCCAAAAGACACTTCAGTCAGTAGCACCGCCCCATGGAGTGTGGAACATCAATGTGCACACTTGTGAACACACAGAGCTTGTTCAGGTTTTTACCACTTTTAGTACCGTCGGGTACTGTAGTCGCCAGGCCATAGTATGCATTCATTCGCGCTGGCGACTTTAGTCACCAACTCGACCAGCCACACTGCGCACAAACAGAGCCACAGCATTGAAGCAAACACCAAAGGAAATCACTCTATATCATAGCAGAATGATTGATAAACCTCAGTGAATTTTAAAAGCACGTTTGATTGGCTGAAAAGGATTTTCAAAATTATTTAAATATTCTACCACACCTTCACCATTCTAAACTGGTAGGGTACTTGAGGGTTTTTCACTTATGAGCCTTCAGTATAGAAAATGTTAAAGGTGCTGATTGTTATTTAGTTTCAGTTGCCGTGAAAGTTTTACAGCACTTGCAATACACTTAGGTCATATGCATGCTGAAGATTAAATGTATTACTAGAGAATAACATACAAAGAAAAGTAGGAGAGATAAGGACGATAAACGTTTGATGAGAGAGAAGAGCAAACCACACTAGAGCATCCGCCAACCACCCCCTGCATTTAGATGGAAAAATATGCACCTGGAATTTTAACTAAACATTACTGAAAACTTTCTTTCTCTCGTAGATAGTCAAAGAGACACAAAAGAGGTCATTGTAAAGTTGTAGTTTGTAGTTCACAGTACGTCAACAAGCTGATTACCATGTTCTCCAGGAGACATTTTGAGTAGAGAGAGGCGCATCAACATGACAACAATCATTTAGTGCAAGGGGAAAAAAAGACAACAGGGATGAAAAAGAAGTTGAATGTACCAGGAGTGGCCTCTACTCCTTCCCCCTTTCCCTCCCCCAATACGCCAGGAACGAAGTAGAACAACAGAAAACACGGAAAAGAAAATTACAAAAAAGTGAAAAAAGCAAAGCAGCCAGATGAATACTTCAGTTCATCAAACGTAAGCGGACAAATACTACCACAGACATCGTCTACAAGACTTGTCATTAGTGCGAAATTTTTTAACATACTTGCAGAAAAATGATGAAACATAAACTATCTTCCCCACATGGGAATTGAAGTCACATACTTTCTGTAAAAAGTGAAGGACTTCATCATTTCACTTCAGATCTGGCTATTGCCCGACAAGCATAATAAAGAAAAAAAAATAAACCATCTCCTTTACAAAAACTAAATAGTTACAGACCCCAGTAGTACTTCAAAATGTTCACAGCCACAAATCCCAACAGCACACAAAAGCAACAACACCACTGTGTCCTTACCCAGCCCCGTGCTGGTCCTCGTGCTCAGATAAACCTTCTCCAGGTCCTCAAAATGCTGACTCAGTTTCCTCTTCTTCCTGGCTTCAGTCATTTCAAACGAAGGTCTGGCCTGTCAGATGCAGAGTTGAGAACACATCCAGAAAATTATACCCAGGACCTCGAAAAATCTGTTTTCCTTTCTAAATGAAACCACTGTCTATACATCTCATAAATTCCATCCTAGTCTGTAGATATATAAAGATAATAGTGCATGATGACTTTTGTCAAACCACAGCTGAGTAAATTCATGACACAGATCAAAATCTCAAAAGCCCTCCAAGAGCTCATGAAAAAGCATAGCCCTATGCCACGCACTGAACAAAGAATAAACAAAAATTTGTGGCATTTGGACAATTTCATTTCAGTTTCCTAACAAGCCTGACTATTATGTAAAAATTTTTATTTTTAAGTAGAGGTTTTACGGCACTCGCAACTGCATAAGGTCATATGAGGGCCAGAAGATTAGAGATGTTACAAGAGAGTAACAAACATAAAAAAGGAGGGGAGGTAAGGACGATAGATGTTTGATATGAAAGAAGAAACAAACCACACCAGAGCACCCGCCAACCACCCCCATTTTGTACATTGGAATTATCTAGAACATGTCATATGCATACACAATGACACCCACTGAAATTGAAAGCTGCTCTGCGATGTCATCTAACATACAAATTCATTGACAGCTATTACTTTTGAAACAAATTTCAAAGTAAAAAGAGAACAAGGAACCAGTCAAACCTCTCCATCTAAAAAAACCAAACTCTTGGCATATATATCTGCAAAAGGAAGCAACCCCCCCCCCCCCCACCCCTCCCCGCTACTCACAGCTGACCCGCCTGCAAACGACTCTGACGCAGGGCTGCCACTTCCTCCCTCGGCATCTGTGACGTCGTGAGCAGCGACACTTGAACTGCCACTGACACCAGCACTGACACCTCCGCTGCCAGCATCGATACCGCTGCTACTGCTGGTGCTGGCCACTGACAGGGAGGACAGACCTGAGGTATTGGGTACTAGGTGATCCTGAGGTGATGATAAAACAGATAAAACCAAGGTCACTACTAGTAGGAAAAGAGAGGATATCACAGGTCATGGCAAAACCACAAGCTAAACAAGGGCAACAGAGATTAAAGATAAGACACCAATATCTCAACTCAGGATAAGAACACGCACATCCTTAAACAAATATTCTATGGGGCCTGAATATTATGCTGCAATACATCTCCCCTCGACTCCCCTCCCCCCCCCCCAACGAAAAACAGAATTATCAGTCAAAATAATCATATGTTACTCCTTCCCCCATTTTCATTCTGAGCTCATGAGGAAAATATACACATCAGGGGCAGTAAGGGTTAATCTTAGTGATCTAGCAGTATTCCGTCATTACTCACAGGACAAGCCAGCTGTTTTTCTTCATGTTCCCTCAATGTTTCCTGTTGACAAAAGAAATATGAGAGTTAAAGCACAATACAAAAAAGCGAACACACTCAGAAATAAAAATTCAGACTGTTAAAGTTTATGTATTATATATTCTCACTTTGCCACAAAAACATACTTTGTTACTCATTTTCACTATTTGCACACTGAACCTGTCTTAACTACTCTATTTTTTAAAATTTTACATGTCGCTCAGACATAGTCATGAATTATTTTAGATCCAAACTAAATCTTAATAATATCAACTCTTTATCTCTGCCAGGTCACTCCCAGCAGCTCGTGGTCCAAACCACTCTGCCGGTGAGCGGGGCTCTGGCACATTCCTTTACAACGACTTCGACATCATATTACTTTTCTGTAGAAGCCGAAAACATTTTATAGGAAATTTCATTCATCAGATAAAGAACTATCAAAATGGGTCCACTTGTTTTGATTTCAAGACCAATTACGTGATGTTTTTGTCATTTTTAGATTTAGTACCAAAGAAGGGCCCGGCATAGTGGGTTCACCCCCCTCGGAGATAAAGAGTGAATCAAGGCATTCAATCTAACAAAAGACATAGAAAATACATGTCTCTCAACTCCGGGTCCCATTCTACGTGCTCACAATCCTGAACAAAGTGACACAAAGTACGACACACTAGCTAACTAACGCAAGTACAGTCACACTTCACTGACCCCAACAGCCTGGCAGTCCTGGTGCAAAAGTTCCAGCTGTCGCTTCACCTTGTCCAGCTCCTGAGACAAAACAGTTTTCAGAAAGAGTATTACGGCACTTGCAACACAATTAGGACATTATATGTAAGTGCCAAAGATTAGAGATTTTTCAAGAGAGTAACTAAGACAAAAAAGGAGGAGGGATAAGGACAACAGATGTTTGATAAGAGAGAAGGAGCAAACCACACCAGAGCACCCACCAACCACCCACTGAGACCCAAATCACTAATATTATTGCCAGTGAAGGCAATAACATTACAAAGAGGCAAAAGAGCAATGTACATCAACGCACGACAGCCAAATTTTACTTTTTTGGGGGGCGGGGTGCAGCAAAAGAAAAAAAAAAGCAGCAGAAAAAGAGTCATAGTCTGATCAAATAAAAACCAAAAAAACATAAAGCAATCTTTTCAGATAGCTATATTATTATTATTATATCTCTGTTTGATGATCTGTAAGGCAATTTTAAAACATTTCCCAGGAGAAAATTGTAGTGACATTCTCTGAGTACACAAATACATGCTTATATGCACAATAACATATATGCCTGCACATATCTAGGCTTGAGGGTGAGTGTTGATGTAATTGAACGTGAGAGTAAATGAAAAAGTGAAAGTATATACAGTGTACATCTGTGTATGAAAAAGAGAGAGAGAGAGAGAGGGAAAGAGAAAAGGAGATATATAGAGAAAGAGAGATAGATAGATAGATAGAGAGAGATAGATAGATAGATAGAGAGAGAGAGAGAGAGAGAGAGAGAGAGAGAGAGAGAGAGAGAGAGAGAAAGGAATACAGAGAGAACCAGTGAAAAAGAAAGGGAGAGTGTGAGAATGAGAGAAAGGGGGAGTGAAAGCGAGAGAGAAAGAGGTGAAGTGTATATCTAAAGTTTGTTGCACTTGAAAACACATAAGCAGCTGATCCACCCCCTACCTTTTCCTTCCGGTCACGAACTTCCTCGAGGAAGGTCTTAAGCATCCTGGTCTCAGCAACCTTTGACCCCTGCTCAAGCCGTTGCTTGCGCTGCACCAGAAGGGTCATGACATTGTTGATCTCCCCGAGGTCCCAGTCCTGCGACAGGAACTGCCACTCATGTACGCTCAGCTACAAACGGAGAAAAATATTTCATTCGATTATAAATTCAAGAGACGGGTTACTGTAGCCGACATGTTAAGAAAAAAAAAACATTCAACATTCTCCCCATATCTTTTTTCGAACGAGGTGAAAAAGCAAACCATTACCCAAGAGGCACTGATACATATGCTATTAGAAAGCCGAGAGAAAATTACGTTGGGCAGGCACACGCAACACCATTTTTCAAGAGCATCCTATCTGTCGCAATCCAAGGGGTCACAAACAGTGGGAAATAGATCTCGAGCCAAGCACAGCTGGCCGTGGAATCCACATACAGTACAGGTTCCAAGGAAAAAAAACCACTTATCAATCAGAACATGCGTCTTCAACCACAAAAAAATACTAGTTTCATTTCATTTTTTCATTGCCTTTATCTTAAAAATAAACATGCAACTTCTTTCTCTACCCTCCCCCCCCCCCTCCATCCCACCTTAGACAACACCATGTACAGCAAAACGGAACAACCTTTTTTAAAAATTGTATTAGTAAAAGTTTTACGGCACTTGCAATACACAATAAGGTCATATAAGTGACTAAGATTAGAGGTGTTACAAGAGAGTAACAAACACAAAATAGAAGGAGGGGAGGTAAGGACGACAGATGTTTGATAGGAAAAAAAGGAACAAACCACACCAGAGCACCTGCCAACCACCCACATAGAACAACCTACACCATCTACAACAAAACGCTGCACCCAACGGATCTCAAGCCCAAGGGTGGCTGCATGAACAGCACAACATCTACAACAAAATCAATCTACACCCAGAGTGGTCAGAATATTATATATATATATATATATATATATCACTGACCTGTTTGTCCATCGCATTCCTCTGTTCATCCAGTCTGTGTTTCCTGATCAGCTCTGTCACTGTGGGTGAAGACAATGTTAATTAAGAGGTAGAAACATTCAAAACGGAGCTAGAGAATGGCAGCAATCATAAGAATATTCAGAGAATAACACATTATAGACTATGTATCACACAAACCGGCCAAATCTCCAATTAAACCAAAAAGACTGCATCATTGTCTTACAGTGAAAAATAGTTCATCCATAAGCTGTGGTAATACCCTAAGAGCAAACAGAAATGCACTACAAAAGTCTTTTCATTATGAGAAAAAAAAACCCCAAAAAACTAAGGAAATGAGATTAAAACAGGCATTTTCAGTCTTGGCCCCTTCCACTGTATAATTATTTCAGCAACGACAGTGCCTATTCCTCTTTCAAACCAATGGACACTAAAGCTAAGGTGACCCTGTTAATTTACGTTTGAAATCGGGGGAGATATATGAAGGACTTGTGCACTTAAGTGTGAAATTGGGGAAGATATGAGAAGGACTTGTGGACTTGTGTGTGAAATTGGGGAAGATATGTGAAGGACTTGTGGACTTGTGTGTGAAATTGGGGAAGATATGTGAAGGACTTGTGGACTTGTGTGTAAATTGGGGAAGATATGTGAAGGACTTGTGGACTTATGTGGGAAATTGGGGAAGATATGTGAAGGACTTGTGGATTTATGTGTGAAATTGGGGAAGATATGTGAAGGACTTGTGGATTTATGTGTGAAATTGGGGAAGATATGTGAAGGACTTGTGGACTTATGTGTGAAATTGGGGAAGACAAGTGATGGACTTTTGGACTTATGTTTGAAATTGGGGAAGATGTATGAAGGACTCATGGACTGACGTGTGAAATCGGGGGAGATATACGAAGGACTCGAGGACTTACGTGTGAAATTGGGGAAGATGTGTGATGGACTCTCAATAGGAATGCCACAGCGGGGACACCGGTTGTTCTTCTCCAGACTTTTCTTGATGCAGTCATGGCTGCAACACGAGACAATACACAGAAATTATTATACAGGGCAAAAAGTATCTGCTGAAAACAAGCATCTTAATAACAGTAAATAAACTATATAATTACAGAAACAGAAAAGACAATGAGAAATCATTTCATATTTTTCACAAAAAGACAAAAACACCAAGATTAAAGGTCACATTTTCAGGGGCAATTTAAGACATATATCCAATGTGTTGAAGAAGAGAATCCTTTAAAGAATTACAACTTAAAAGTCTAAAACATTTTGAACACAAAAGAGTTAGCACCAATAACTGACGCCTCCATAAGTGAATTAGACAACTCACGACCTCAGTGCTTTCTTGTTCTATCTCCATTTTTTTTAAATATTGAAAATGTGACTTCTTCTAAGCTCACTCTTTGTCATGAACTGTTTTCACTGTTATTAAAAAAGGAGATAGAGGACAAGAAAGCACTGAGGTCGCGAACTGCTTCTGGATAAAGTATCACCATTATTACACTGAAATTCTGTGAACAACGAGAGTCATAACTAGTTCAAAATAGTAAATTATTTAAATGGCACAATTTTTAAAACTCACCAAAACGAGTGTCCACACTTTGTCATGTACGCTTCATCTATGCAGTCAAAGCAGATAGGACTGTTGAATGAGTAAGAACATACAAATTTTGTCAATATGAAAATACTCAAAAGCTCATTACACAAACACAGACATCCATTTACTTCTTTTTTCACACCTCTACCAATAAAATCCAAACTAAAGGAACATGACATGGTACTTTCTCCGCATTTTTAACAAGTCAAAAAAAAAACAACCTCAAAAAACCCCAGCAACTACAGTACAGCAATAAATTATAATTCATGCAGAACTGAGTGAACGGTGTAGAGAGACAGAGTTATCAACTTGCAAAATACACTCTTGACATCAGTGAGATACCTTAACATCAATCACAGTTATCACTCAATAAGCTATCAGAATCAGCATAACAAGTCATTAAAACAAAATTGCATGCAAAAAAGCCATACTTTACACTGATGAAGTAAAACCCACTAAAGCGTTGAAATTGAAGTAATTATTGTTCATTTCATTTTGCAGCCCTTTTGATTCTAACCTGGAAGGGCCTCCCTCTTTATGGAACAAGAAAAATAAAACTCCAACATTCCAAACACCTGGGAAGCAAAAAAATCACAAAGCAGCTACTACTGTCGACAGCACATTCACATGAAACAATTTCACTATGATCTCTTGATGCTTTTTATACTTATAATAAATACTCAAGGGTGTAAGTTCAAAGTACAAACAATAGTCATTACAACATGTTAGATCTTGAATTAAATATTGGACATCAACCGACATGGTACTGCAAAATAAGACTTCTATTGAAAGGAAATATTTGCAATGGACACAATACAAGCCTTGATTATAATCTGATTCTATACCGGTAGTTTGACCAAAAGTGAACCTTACCATATGAAGTCATTATTGATGCTTTTGTAGGACCCATCCTGGCCTCCGTACACTGGCGTGGCTGGTCGCTTTCGGGGTCTCCGGGTCAGGGGCTGAGGAGTTCTGGACATCATGGTGGCATCGGGACCCTCTGTTGTCTACCGTGTGGCTCCTATAACTGACTAACTATGGATTCTAGCTGAAACAAAAAGTAGTATAGCAAAGTGAATGCTGAATGAAAGAGAAAGTCCTCATAAACATAACATTACATACATGATGATAGAAACATAACATTACATACATGATGATAGGTCTACAAAAAAGGCGATTGGCACTACATCAAAGTCAAATTAAGGTAATCCTTATCTTCTGCGGTCCCTACGAGTTACTACGACTTAGTTGTTTATGCTCGGCAAACGAGATTGCCAGTTAAGTTGTGAGAATAGATATGCTGATGAAGAATTAAATTATTTCTGGAAGTTTTGATTATTTTAGTAAGTATTGAGAAAAATAAATCGTTGTGCCAATGGGTTTTTTTAGGGACAGGGGTCAAGATTTTAAATTGTTTTTGGCAGGATTTAACTTTGGTGGACCCACGGTGTTTACATCATGTTATAAATGCGCACTAGCCATACAACAGTGGAGAGGGGTATCAGGGGGGCTGCCCCCTGGCAACAATAATTATATTTTTAAAAAGGATTTAATTTTTTAAAATTTTCCATCTGTGATGCGGTGGGAAACATCAAAATGACGTGTGTGTGTATGACAATCTGGCATTCCCGTGAGTAATCTACCAGAAGTCTCCGGCGGTCTCATTGCCAATATAACACAAACTTGTAGGGACCGCAGAAGAAACAGTAAGGGTCACCCAAATTAATCTTACTAAGTAAGAAAAGGGGTCAGAACAGTACTGACAACATCACTCTACTTTTTCAACATTTTGAAGCAAACTGAAGAAAGAACAGACTACGTAAATCCATAATATCAAGAGCAAAAAAAGGAAGGTCTCATAAACCAAACTAAAAGAAGCTTTTCAAACAACAACAGAAGTGCAGATTCTGAAGAAGTTTAGGCTATTAATATAAAATCAGCTGAATTGCAAATACCACAGCTGACCCGGTAACATTTAAAACAACACAAAGCAGACAGGGGTGATTTTGTAGTTTCGTTCGTTTAAGTCCAAAGCTGAACGTCAGAGACCCTGAATTGCCAGGTAATCGTTGAGGAGTGAACTAAGCGTGAGACTGGAAGGAAACTCTATTTAACCAGAAAATCCAATAAATTCAAGCAAAGAATGGCCCTTATTCGGCAGTTCCCACCTTGCCCAATTATTTATTATTCGCCAATTGGGGCCACAAGAGTCAAGAGTAGGGGGGTTTCAGGATGGCTTGCCCCCCTGGCCCAATAAAAATAGGGAGGGGGGGGGGGATCAGAGGTGGAAGGGGGGTTCAAAATTTATCATTTGATGTTTTTTACAGTTAGGCCTATGTTGCATCCTTGTTCTTAGTGTTGCCTATTTGGTCATCAAGACTTCCGGATTTTTTCTCTGGATGTAAACAAATGGATCGTGGAATTTACGGAACGGAACTTACAAGATTACCCAGACAGGATGTCTGAATGCACTTGAACTTGAATGAAGGCCTACAGTTAAGTAGCCTTCTAAACCTACAGAAAATACAAACTCAAATAAGACTAAATGACTAAATGATCTAGAAAAGTTAAAAGTCCAATAGAATATCTAGATCTAGATCTAGGTTCTAAATCAAAGATGATAGATATATAATATATATAGATTCTATAGAATTTAGAATCTATTTTGTTTGAGTCACAAGGAGTAGGAGGAAAGGAAAGGCAGGTCCTGCACTTCACTTGAACTTGAACGTTTTTGTCATTTCTTAGACTTAGATTCTGCTCATTTAGCACAGGAAGCAACAAATTATAATTCTGGAAAAATGAACACATCACCAAATGCATCCAAGGATGTAAGTGAAACTGACTGTAAAAATAGTAACTTACTCAGTAAAAGTAAAGTCACCACTGGCTGGCACTAGAGTCTACAAACAACAGCGCTGGCAGCACTGCTGCACAGCGTCAATAGAAGAACGGACAAAAAACCACGAGCAGTCCCTTGCAAGTTCATGTGAATACCTTTGCAATTCCAGTCGATCTCAACCAAACGTGTCGAAGCAAATAATTATACGTTAACTTGCCATTAGAGGGTATCATCAAAAGTGTACGATGCATTCAATGAGAAAAGGTATGAAAATAATCCCTGAACGTAGCTTCAGCAGACTGTTACACCTTGGGTAATCAAACACTATGCAGTATGCACTGTATGACCCCACAGAGATTGCCACTTTGATCAAGATATGACCGGAAGAAATCCAACTTTTCTTTTTACCTCTATCCAAATTTTTTTTTTAACTGCTGGGCTTACAATAAACCTCTCAGGATTACTTTGGTATTTTGGCGTTAAAAAAACTTGAGAAATGTAAACAACATAGCGGCAGGGGCACTGTTTGAAGCTGAAGAAAGGACAGACAATTTATGAATTGTAGACAAGAACTGTATTATTCGAGAATAACAGTATTTGAAATGTCATACGGAGTAATTGGCCCCAGCTCCAGCTCCGGTTCAAAACAAAAAGAATCTGGTGCCCAGGTATTATTCTGTCTGCGGGTGTCAGTGGTAAAAATTCGGCGCTTTTTCGGTAGTTCCCACCCCGCAATTGTTATTAGCCGGTTTAGGCCTCAAGAGAGGCCCGGGGTTGCAGGGGGGCTTGCCCCCCTGGCTTCAATAAAAATGTGGTGGGGGGGTTTCTGGGGGGCATGCCCCCCTGAATTTTACCATAATTTGATGTTTTGCACTTGTTAGGTTTGATATCTTAGCTCGCATCAAACGTAGTATAGATCTAGATTCTAGATCCCGATGTAGGTCAGGCTCAAAATATAAGGGGGATGGGAACTACCGAAAAAGCACCAAAAATTCTTCGTCTGCTGCAACTTAGAATCTTACTAGATCTACTACTAGATCTAGATCTAGAGATCTAGATCTAGAATCTAGATCTAGATCTAGATCTACGGCAGATCTAGATTCTAGAGTTAGAGCTCTAGATCTAGATCTAGAAATCTAGATGAATGGGCTTTCTCCAGTTTTGACCCACAAGAGTACTAAAGTACTATACTGGATATCTAAATCTAGATCTAGATCTTGATCTAGATATCTAGATCTAGATCTACTATAATACTGACTTAAAAATACTCAGTATTGGTGTTTTATCTGAAAGATAGAATCTAATCTAGAATAGATTTTTTCTAGTAGATCTAGATTCTAGATCTAGAATCTAGATAGGAAGTGGCTATCCTCACCAGGGGTGAGAATAAAAATACAATCTACCTCTCACCCTGGGTGAGACTTGCCAGCGTAGGCTATTCTCACCCGGTGTGAAACAAGACCTGTTTTTCCTCATTTCGGAAAACTGTCTATCGGTGTGGATGATCAAATTGATAAAAGCCACACAAAAAATACGTCATAGCACAAAAGAAAGTTAATTTGATCGTCTACAAAGATGCATGGCTATTTCACTTTTCGAATCGAGCCGAACTACGCGGGTCGCCATTTTGTTTTGCCCGGAAGTTCTCACAAGATCTACTCCTCCCCTCTCTCTCTGTCTCTCTTTCTCTTTCTGAATACTGTCTATCGGTGTGGACGATCAACAAAACAAAGTTAAAAAGTGATGTTAAAACACAAAACTAAATTAATTTGGTCGTCTACTACAAAGATGCTACGGCTATTTAACTTTCCGAATCGAGCCGAACTACGCGTGTCGCCATTTTGTTTTGCCCGGAAGTTCTCGCGCTACTCCTCTCTCTCTCTCTTTCTCTCTGTCCTCTGCCCACAGACAAAATTGCACGCTTTTACTTTTAGGCTAACACAAGTAATAGATCTAGAACGTTTGTTCATGGCACAGATTCTACAATTCTGTTATCACAGTGTAGAATTCTGAGAATTTTGTGGTTCAGGGTTCATTGGTTGGCCTAGGCTATTATAACGGTGAACGCCCACCGGGTGACAATAGCCAAAAGACTCGCCTGCACTATTCTCACCCGAGGTAAGAATAGAGGAGGTGGCCATCTAGATAATTAATCTAGATTCTATATATATAGATCTAGAATCTAGATCTAATCTATATGGCCACCTCTTTTGGCTATTCTCACCCGGTGTGCGTTCACCGTTATAGCCTAGATCTAGACCAACCAATTTTGCGTTTACCCTGAACCACAGAATTCTACACTATGATAACAGAAAAATTGTAGAATTCTGTGCCGTGAACAAACATTCCATTACTACTGTTGTTAGCCTAAAAGCGTACAATTTTGTCTGTGGGCAGTGGGGAGAGAGAGAGAGAGAGAAGTAGCGCGAGAACTTCCGGGCAAAACAAAATGGCGACCCGCGTAGTTCGGCTCGATTCGAAAAGTTAAATAGCCATAGCATCTTTGTAGACGATCAAATTAGCTTTCTTTGCTTTTATCCATTTGATCATCCACACCGATAGACAGTTGTATTCCGAAATTAGAAAAAACAGGTCTTGTTTCACACCGGGTGAGAATAGCCAACGGTGGCAAGTCTCACCCGCGGTGAGATGTCGATTGTATTTTTATTCTCGCCCCGGGGGAGGATAGCCACTTCCAATCTATGTGATAGATGCACTGCTATTGTTCAGTTGCCTACAAAATGAGGAGTAGGCTACCTCTTCTTCTTTTTCTCGATTGCATCACACTTGAAGTCTGGTATCTCTGTCATAAATTGGGCCGTCCTGCTCAGTTCATCTGTCGGCCCTATACTCTGTTAGCGTCAGTGGGGTTGGCCACGTTTCCTGTCTCAGGGCCCTGTGTGTCTTATAGTGCTGAAGGATGTGTTCAACAGTTTGGCCCGCCTCTCCACACTGGCATTTTGATGATTGTGCTAGATCTAGATTCTAGTTTAAAACATCTGTGCATACATTATATGTTGTCACAGTCTTGTGTGTTGTGTCCTTAGTCGGAAGATCTTGCTCTTGGCGGGACAGCTCATGGTAGCTATCTGGTGTCTGAGGTGCTTTAAATAGTGTATTTATGATAGTTTTTATTTCTGTGTAGCTACGCTGTTGTTGTTGAATGACAGACTGTGGAACTTACTCCCAAAACGACAAACCTGTTATCCATTTATAAATTTATTATATAGAGATGAGAAAACAAAATCCACAATTTTTGTTTTTTCTTTTTTGTCATTTAAAGAAACTACAGATTAGAACATATTAGATTTATTATATATAAAGATATATATATATATATATATATATATATATACACACAGTCGAACCTGCCCTGACGGCCACCTCTATAAGACGGCCATCTGTACAAACGGCCACTTTCCATTTCCCCCCTTGCGTTTTTTCTATATAATTTAACTGTGTAAAACAGGCCGTGGCCACCATATTTTAACACACAACCAACCCCTATCACACTAAGCAAAAACACCTGTCTTAGACGGCCACGTTAGTGACTCCATTACGTTTTGTCATAAATTGTGCATTGGCCCCTGGCGTTTTGGGCGAGCCGTCATAATTCAATCACCTGTCGTTGTTGTTAGGTAGTCCCTCCAACCGATCATGTTGCGTAGGCCCCTCCCACTGTTGACCAATAGGTAGGCTACCAATTTTCAGCTGCTGGTGAGGTAAGCGTGTGATCCCTCATAACCCATAAGCCCCGCCCAGAACTCATACACAAATCGTAAGTGAGATGAGTGGCCACTGTTTACCCAGTCTGTAACAAAGTAACAAAGGACGTCAACATGAACTTGTGACAGAAGCGTTGCTCGTTCTCCGAGTGGTGGCGACCAATGTGTCTGTTTTAACATGGCACTCGATTCTTCCTCGTTGATACATTTCGTTTTATTGTCCCCCTTGTGCAAAATCAGCAACAAAATAAAAATTACAAACAAAATACAAGCTAACAGCAAAAACAACAGCAATGCGGCTACTTTCGATTGGGACCTCAGATGGGAATGGGTTTATTTTCTTCATCTTGATCAGTCCTGCCTAAGACGGCCACCTGCCTTATACGGCCACTTTTCTCCTTGACAATTGGTGGCCGTCTTACACAGGTTTGACTGTATATATATAGATAGATAGATAGATAGATTTTAGTCTACATCTATTCTAGTGAAAATGCTCTCCTCTATTAGATTTTTCTCATTTCTCATTCTAAACACTCTAACTCTAAACTGAAAAGAATTTTGAAGGTTATGTTATGTAATTCTTCACTAACTCCTCTCAAAAAATGCTAATGATCATCAAGTTTTATGCTAGAGAGAACTTAAAGAGAATTGCTTGACCTTTGTTGTTCAGTTCTCAATAAAAAGACTTTTCAGTGTGGTGAACCAGAAAAAAAAAAAGAAGTAGCAGATTGAACCTCAGATGAAATGGAAATAGCTAAGGGACATAATCTGTATTTATAATTGCTGTGATTTTAGTGATGAATTACTCCCCATTACTATGCATGCCATTTGAGTGATCTCTCGAGACCAATACTATAATTCAATCGAAGAGAAAAAAAATCTCCTCTGTATCTCTATCTTATCATTGATCCAGTGCTCTAGCTTGCTAGAGAGAGTGAGGGGGGAGAAAGAGTTTGGGGGGTGGGGGGGGGGGGGGGCAGGGGACTGGGGGCAGATGGAATTAATAGAGCTGGATGATGATGATACAGTCAAACCTGCCATGACGGCCACCTGAACCCACGACTACTTTCCATTTACCCCTATGCGTTTTTTCTCTATAATTTTACTGTGTAAAAGGGCCAACCTGTCCAACGCGACAGCGGCCACCATATTTTAACACACAAGCCCTGTCACACCAAATAACACCTGTCTTAGATGGCCATCTCAGTGATTCCATTACGTTTTGTCTATAAACTATGTGTACTGGCCCCTGACATTGTGGATGAACCGTCATAATGATAGAGCACGGTCGTGCAGTGCCGCCCAACATTTTTTAATGGTCTATTACGTAAAACACCCACAATAATAAAATAAAAGCCAGAAACAAACATCAGCAACATAATAAAAAGCAAACAAAAAAAACAACATCGAAAACAACAACAAATATGCAGCTACCTTTGATTGGGACCTCAGAAGTAAATGGTTTATTTTCTTCTTTCTGATCAGTCCTGCCTAAGATGGCCAGCTGTCTTATAGTTGTTATACAGCCACTTTTCTCCTCAACAGTTAGTGACCGTCTAACACAGGTTTGACTGTATTTTGCAAGTGTATCTTTGCGAATGATTATTTGTTCTATTCGGTTTTGAGTTGTGATTTGGTTCTAAACACTAATGCACCAAGAACCACAGTGGAGCGGGTACTATTTATATGTATGTAAAGAAACTTTATTATTAGTATTTTACTTTTGTTATATTTTATATTCCAGCAATAGGATTGTGTTTAAGCCGAAATGCTGACGATACATATATATATATGTCTCGATGCAGTGGAATCAAGCGCTCATCAATTTTTGGGCATATGGAGTTGTTGGTGTCATCTTAAAGGCTGTTCATTTGCCTTGCTTTATCTTGAAAAGGAGTCGAGATATTTGCGATTGAAGGAGGCAGGGTCACCTGGTTTCAGAAGTAAAATTTGCGGGAAAATGGCCGCCAAAGTTTGGTGACTTCCATAGCTTAAGAGTCCTTGGAAACTGCAAATTTTCCTTTTTTGTGCCTTTAACCAACATTTTTACCCAAAAAATCCACACATAAAAGTGTTTTTGAATGGACGTACAAGGTGTTGACCCAAAAGCAACATTTTTTTTAAAATATCCAAACTGACCGAAAAATGCCTATTTCTCGGATTTCATTTTTTTGACGAGCACCTGATTTCGCTACAATGCCTCACAAATTATATCACATACTGGGGAGGCGAAAAATAGTTTATAAAGAAAATAACAGGTTTTGATGTTCCCCTTTCTTTTCAGTTACTGACAAAGCTTACTATTTTAATAGCTTGCTAGCATTAGAATTTGGGAGATTTTATTTTTTGCTTGGTTAATTTCACAGAACCACAAAATGAGATGGCAATGGGCCGGTGACATGACAGTCTAAATGCTTCAGTCCTACACAACACTTTGCTTTTAAAAATTATCCTCTATCTAGAATAACTGTCAATAAACGCTTTTTGATTTTTCTGCTTCCAGCTCCTTGCTCGACTCAGTCCACGGCCGTGTCTGACCGCAGTTGACCCCCTCATTTTTGGCACATTGTCGCAACCCAAGACATCAACAGGAGTGACCAGGAAGGTGATTGAGCTGTATGGGAGCGAAGGTGTCGGCAAGTCCCAACTGGCGCTGCATCTGGCCGCCCGCACGTGTTTGCCGCCTCAGGTCAAAGGATTATCACTTGGGGGTCTAGGAGCAAAAGTAGTTTTCATTGACACAGATTTTAAATTTTCAGCCTTTCAGCTTGCAGTCTTTTTAGAAAGACTGGTTTTGTCTGCTGTAGAGAGTCAGTCACAGTCACCAGATGTTGGTGAATTAAAGAAAAATGCTGAGTCAGTAGAACATCAAGGCACTCCCTGTAAGAAAATGAAATTAGATCTGGATTGTCTAAATGAAAATGTAGAGGGAAACAAGGACTGTAATGTGAAAGAGAAATGTGACAAAAATGTGGAATCTCATCAAAGCACAGTGAAATCAAACAGTACAGACCCCAAACTTGCACTTTTGTCAGGCAACTGTTCAAGTCTTTCTGACAAAACTCAAAAAGAGGATATTAAACCCAGCAACAGTTATGATGACAGAACCTTGGAGACAGATTTTAATGTTTCAAATCCAGAAAAAGGGCTATATCCACAATCTGAGAGTGTGGTGGCAAAGACAAAGGACACTTGGAATCAGAAAACACAGGCTGGAAATTCTGACGAAGCTGTGAACAGTAGAGTGGTCAGCCTCTCCACAAAAGAGGTTGACCACTTGGTCCAGCAAAGCTTGAGCAATGTTCAGGTGTTACGTGTGTCCAGCTCCCAGCAGTTGCTGGTCACTCTTCACTCACTGCAGGACCTGCTGCTCTCAGACACTGATGTCTCTCTCGTGATCATCGACTCAATCTCGGCGTTCTATTGGCATGACAAATCCTCAGAGCCAGCCAACATGAGTTGCACTGAGCAGAAAATGAAACCAGTGGTCGAAGTTATCTCCAAACTGTCCTCAGAGTTCTATGTGACATTTCTCGTGACAAAGTCAGCGCTGATAGGGAGTAAAAGAAAGCGAGCAGAAGACGATTTTTATCAAGGAAATAATAATATGAAGGGAACTTCTGCAGATAAGACACAACATGGGTCATATTTGACTGAGCCCCAGTGTGAGCATGTCGAATTTTTAGGCAAGTCGTGGCTCGAACTGCAGCCCAAAAGAATAGTTCTCTCTCGCAGGCTCAACCATCAAAGACAGACGGAGTTTGTGGCTTCCTCACCATTATGGTCTAGTGACAGGACATTTGCCATTATTAACGACCATCTCAGGTTTTTGTGACCCCATTACCATTATGTGTCTTTCTGTTGAGCCAAGTTTTGTGTTTGTGTTAAGAGATTTGATCTTTTCAATTTCATTTCGGACCTGATGGTTCTTATTTATATCAGTATTTATTATAATATTTTGACTCTTAGTAGGGCCTACAGATCTTGACTTTCATTGGAAACCTAAACTGTTTGACAGTAATGATGGTGACTGATTCAAAAGCACAAATTCAGACAAAATTTTAATAGTAGAGAGAGGATTGATCAATTAAACTGTAATCATCTATTATTTCTATACTTGTACAGGCCTACTGCTCAGAAAAGAACGTGCATTTGCTTGTTTCTTAAGCTTGCAACCAGCAGCAAAATGATGGCCAATCTCATTTAAATTTATTGTCTGCGCATATGTGATGAAATGTTTGTGAGCAGTGTAAGTGAACTTTTTTTCCTCTTTGTTACTTTCAAATATAAAATGCTTTTAACTCAAACTCAATTGTACATGGTAAATACTTTTGAAAGTTTTATTCTATCACTGTCATTAATTTGTTTGACAAAAAAGATATATATGTTGTTGTGAAGTACTGTGATCTTCATCAGTATTTATCATCATCATCGTCATCATCAGTATTTATCGTCATATCATCATCTTTATTGTTGGAGCGTGATAAAGATTTTTAAAAATATTGGAGACTTGAGTATTGTTATTATTAATCTTTATCATGGTCATTATCTTTCTCACCGACCCTGCACCAGGGTACATGTATAGGCCACGAACAGACACATTCCACCTTTCTCTATCCTGGGCTAGTCTCTTGATGTTACTCCATGTCTTCCCACTTTTCTGTTCATCCATTTCTGTGATTCTTCTCCTCGTTCTCGCGGTCTTCCCCTTGAGTGCCTTGATCTTTTTTTACCCTGTGGATTCCAATCCAACACTTTCTTTGATTAGCAGCTGCCTAACTTCCTGAGAACATGTCCAATCTATCGACACCGCCTTCTCCCTATTTCATCTCTGACTGGGATCTGTCTTGTTTTCCTTAACACTTTCTTGTTGGTTACCCTACTGTCTGTCCCCCTGATCCTCAGTAACTTTCTTAAACACTTGTTCAAGAAAACCAGGATCAGCTTTATGCAAGCCTGAGATGTGATCTATGTCTCACATATCTTATAAAAGGACTGACTTCATATTTGGATTGAAAATCTTCAGCTTTGTTCGAAATGAGATATCCCTGGTCTTCCAAATCCTATTCAAAGATGAAAACGTCCTGTGCTTTTCCAATGCGGGACTTTATTTCGGCACCTGTTCCTCCCTCTCTATCAATGATACTCCAAAGATAGTAGAAGGATTCAACGTCTTCGAGTGCATTTCCTTCTATTGTGACCTGCTCCTTTTGTTGTACATCTGTCCATAAGACTTTTGAGTTTCCGGGGTGGATCCTCAATCCAACAGACTCTGATGGTGATAGGCTGTTTATAACTGAAGTCTTTGCTTGCATCTGTTCATGGGTGTGCAACAGAAGCGCCAAATCGTCTGCAAAATCCAGATCATCCAACTGTGTCCATGGGTTCCACTGTATACCATTTCTGTTTCCTCTGGTGGTTTCTTTCATCAGCCAATAGACCGCCACTTTGAAGAGATCACAAACAAGCGATTCCCACCCTCCTTTGTCCCGGACAAGCTTTCCTAACTGGGTCGCGTTACGCACTGCGTCACATTTCTTTTCCCAAATATCGGCTATCTCTTAGTTTCAAGCTTCAGCTGTGAACTCTTGACCGCTGGATGTCCGATTGAGTGGGGGGAGGGGGGGGGGGCTGCAGGAACTCGCTGGTGTTTTAACTGAGCCTGGCCACTGACCACTGCCAATCGGTTGTGAATCCTGATCAAAAAGTGAGAGAATCAGTGCATTTTGGAATACTCGCCCAGAAATTTCCAGATAAAATATCTTCTACTTCTACTGCATGATAGGCTTCCCACGTACATGTTAGACAAGACAAAGCACCATTCTTTATATCTTTCAGTTAGATCCGTGTTTCTACAACACCTTCAGTTTTTGTGTTCTATCAGTATCATTCGGCATTTCCAGGAGGGGAAACGATTTTTTAAACTTATTCTCACAGCAGCGCTTGGCCGACCGGCAGTGTGTTGCCCGGACTCTGACCCCGGGGTCACGCTGACCTCACGGCGCGCGCGTTCACGCGAATGTGACACGGTGTACGAATGAGTTGGCCAATTCGGTCCAAGTAAAGGACCTCACACTGTCCCCGTCGTTTTATGCAAGAAAAATTCTGAAATTATGCAAACTGAGCCCAAAAATGTGAAATTATGCGATTCTGTTAATTTTTAACAAAGAATGATAAGGAAAATGATTAGAAATTAGGCAAAAAATTGATCAAATTTTATAAAATTATGCAGAGTGCATAAAAACCACGGGGACAGCTTACAACAGTAACTGTTACTGTACACGTCTTTGGTCCAAGTACATGTACAAGCTTTTATTTTGATGTAGGCTACACTCATGACATATTTGGCAGTTAGATCAAATGCCTTTCTTTCGAATCCTCTGATACTACATGTATTTCTGTTGTCCAGATTTTTATGTTTATTTTATTTTATTTTATTTATTTATTTTATTTATGTAATATTTACTCATTTATAATTTATTGCTGCACTTTTTATTTTTTATGTTTTATTTTATTTCAAAATAATTTTTTTAATTTTTTGTTTGTTTGTTGTTTTTTTTGGGGGGGGGGCTACAGAGCGGATGGCAGTGGTTCGAATCCTCAACAGGGCGTTCTGAATTTGAGTTGAGCGAATATTTAAGGCTCACCTCCCTTTTGGCTCAGTCATATCCAGTCATTGCAGGTCATATCGACGGAGGTCCAGTCTTTTCTCAAATTAACCCACGGGGTTGAAAGATTCGTTAATTAAACTTGTACAATGACCACCAAGGTCTTTCTGAACAGGCTGTGCATGATTTCCGCTGTTGTGGGAATGTGTGCTGTGTGCTTCCAATACCTGGGTTGGGGGGGGGGGGGGGGGGGGCTGTCCAGAGGTAGTTGGTTCAGGAGCTGGTTAAAGCGGTGTTCATAACATACAATAATGACCGTATTAATATTAATTAAGTTGTCTCTCTCTGTGCTGAAAAATGCATTTCCCTGCGGGTCTTTCAATGGTATTGCAGAATGTTCTCTGCTCCCTAGATAAGGTTCTTCGTTAGCGCAGTTAGTATCGCTCTAGACGAAAGAGCAGGTATTCCCGGTTCGAATCCCCAACTCGACGTTTGAACTTGGGTTGTTTTGGGGGAGGTTTTTGGTTCTTCATCCATTTGGCTTGGTCCTATTCCTATTGGAGATGGACGGTAAATTTGGAGGTACGGCCTCGTAAATAACGTTACAGTGTTGAAAAAAGGCGTTAACCTACAACTACAACAACAACAACAACAACAACAACAGCAACAACAACATGAGAGGGTCTTTGTATATCCTCACGTGGCCACTTTCACCGGTTTTCCGAGCTCTTTCTGTCTGTCCTTCCAAGTATTGTTCAGCTACTTTTGTCTGCCTTGGAGTACTTTGAGAAGTGTTTAACTTTTTTGTGCATTATCTGGTTCGTGTCCTGTTCTTGCTTTCTTCTGGCTTCATCTCTCTCTCTCTCTCTCTCTCTCTCTCTCTCTCTCTCTCTCTCTCTCTCTCTCTCTCTCTCTCTATCTATCTCTCTCTATCTCTCTCTCTCTTTCTCTCTCTCTCTCTCTCTCTCTCTCTCTCTCTCTCTCTCTCTCTCTCTCACTGCGGGTGGTTGGCGGGTGTTCTCTCTCTCTCTCTCTCTCTCTCTCTCTCTCTCTCTCTCTCTCTCTCTCTCACTGCGGGTGGTTGGCGAGTCTCTTGAAACACCTCTAATCTTCGGCACTTTAAGTTTAACGTATATGTCCTTATTGTGTTGCAAGTGTCGTAAAACTCTACTAAAACATCTCTCTCTTTCTCAGCGTTTTTGTATCTAGTGCAAGGATCCAGGTGTAATCCATCCATTAGATGCATTCCTCTTAGGCCCGACAAAGTTTTAAAATGGTATAGGTTTAACGCCCCTATCAACACAGTTAAGTTATTTAAGAGGCGAGACCTCCAAGTTTAACGTCCATCTCCGAAAAGACTGGGCCAAGAGGGCAATTCGTGTAAATTGTCTTCCCCAGGGACACAACGTCAGACCGCGCCGCGCCGAGGCTCGAACCATGAACCCGCAACCCCACGATTATGAATCTGGTAGCCTAACCACAAAGATACCGACGCCACCTCACGAAGCTATCAGTTACTACATACTACATGTAGTATCCAACGACGACTCTCAACAGAGGAGAAGCAATTTGAAACAAAACCCCTGTAATTTTGTTTTTGTTTAATTAAACAGAAACAACACCCCTTTCAACACAAGGCCATGAATTGTAAATCTTTACTCATACTTCGACACAACTCAGATAATGTTTAAGAGGCAGAAGCGGGTTTCTTCAATCCTGCCTGTCAAGGCCACCCCAGGCTGAGTGCAAAACATGACCTAACGCAGTTGCGAGCCCCGTTAAACCCTTACTAAGAGAGTGCAAAACAATATTCCAGCACATAGAAGGAGATATGAGAAAAAATAGATTTTCCAATGTCGGGATCAAACTCACGTCTTTTGTCACGTGTGCAGCGCCGAAGAGTAAAATAATTTTAAAAACACTTCATGTCTACCATGTAACGACGACAGCAAATGTATTGACAGTGGCGTGTCAGTACCTCCACTGACTCTACGCATCCAAAACGCTAGTACCTTCTTCTTCTTCTTCTTCTTCTTCTTCTTCTTCTTCTTCTTCTTCTTCTTCTCCTCCTCCTCCTCCTCCTCCTCCTCCTCCTCCTCCTCCTCAATCAAAGCACCCTGTATCATTTAGGCTGCTTACATAAATTTTCCATTCTTCTTCTAAAAGTAGGTCATAAGGTTCTCATAAAAGCTGATCACAAGGTTTACAGCGGAAAAAGAATTAAAACCCCGCAGAGACTGGGGAATGTTTAAATTCATGTAGGCCTGTAAGTCCTACAGGTTGAAGTATCTTTGGCATGGGGCTCTCCACATAAAAAAATAGCTTAGAATCATGGATCTGGAAATTAAGATCTTCGGCATACTGCGGATCAGACCTGGTTTTTATGTGGAGGTGCATATACATGTGAGAATAACACGCTAGAGTCTATGCTTTTAGGTCGCTGCTGGCACGAAGCTTTTAGCGTTGAGAAACACTTGTTGCTGGGGTAGAGCATCTTTTTCACCAGTTATCAGATTAGAACAAGAGGGTCTAGGGACTGAGATGAGTTTGGTAACAATGCATCCTGTAATATATATATATTTAAATTGATATTGATATATATATATATATATATATAGAGAGAGAGAGAGAGAGAGAGAGAGAGAGAGAGAGAGAGAGAGAGAGAGAGAGAGATGGAGAGAGAGAGATTATTTTATACACAGCCTGATGCTTTGTTCTATTAAGGTGAGTGATGGATCAAGAGATGACATTACAAGAATTTCTTACCAGAAGTGATACGTCCTCATAGTGCATGGATCTGATGATGGTGTAAGCACGTATGTTCTCTAATGTAAGTAGGAGGAATCCTGCTCCTTTGATCACAAATGATGGACCTTGGTGTAAGTCATTTTTAAAGAGATTTTGTATACCCTGGTGGAGGAGGGGCTCCGGTGTTACAGCCTTTATCGGACCATTTGGCAGTAAGAATGATTGTTTCCAACTGTCTGCCATTCTTCTGGCAATAAACTGTACGAGAATGTATATTATCATCTATACCGAGAAGGGCAAAGTCTTCAAAGAACGCTTCCAGCCCGCCATCATACTTTATTGTTGATTTCAGAGACATCTCAATGAAAACGATTAGGCCTACATACTCCTCTTCCAATGCAGACAGTTTTCACTTTCAACTGGAACAGGTTTAATAGGTTGGTGCGTTCCCCTGGTCTGATGTAAAGGTTTTGAATAGGTTGAGTAAGGGTCCCCCTACTAATGGATGGCAGTTTGAACATTTTCTGAGAGAGTGTATTGCTTTTCTGGAGCAGTCATAGAAGTGTGACAATTTTGTCTTGATAATATATTTTTTACTTTATTCATGCCTCGCATATTTGGCCTTTTGTTTAGCCCGTTCTAATGAAAAGCTTCAATTGAAAAAATAATAATACTCAGTGCTTCATTATCCTACCTAGGCTACTAGTCTGTTCCTTAGGAAGGGGGAAAACGATATACACTCATGTCTGACAGCAAACGCATCGAACTTTTTCTTTCTTTCTTTCTTTCTTTTTTTTATTTCGGGGGGGGGGGGGGGGTGGTATCTCAACCCTGTCAATACTGTGTAGATGAATATTTTAGGCAATGACGATGTAATTTTTTTTAAAATGGATTATGACTGGGATTTTTCAATGCCAACACTCGCTCAAACTGATGAAAGCTGAAGGGGAAAATCATTACCGTGAGATACAAAAAGGTGGACATCTTCCAGATCACAAGGATCCCACATATTCGCTTTTAGGGTTTTCACCTCGTCCACATTTCCCTCCTCTGACACCATTGCACTGTCGTCTGTGTTTTGATGAAAGGAGTAGAAGGGGGGCGGGGGGCGGGGGTGGAGGATAAACTTATGCTGTTAAGTATATGTAGTACTACTACTTGGACACTAATAGGCTACTAATTATACTTGACCAATAAACACTACCAAATAAGGCTAGTGACAAAGTAGGCCTACATGTACAATTCTGACATTTTATGGTCCTTTTTGAAATCTGAAGAATGATGGGACTGGTCTTTTTATGATCTTGATTTGGCACAGACGCAGACTGCCGCAGAACACACTGAAGAGACTGCAGACAGTCGACCTTCGCTTTGTTTACCGCGCTTAGTTATACGATCAGCTGGTGGTCGAGACTCGCGCTGCGAAGCTTCACTTCCGCTCTCTACTTTTCTCTGGTTGTATATGACGTCAGGTCCAAAACAGCAAATTCCACACATGAATGTCAGTTTACAGCCATGACACCATACAAACCGCTGAGCCCTTTTGTCAATATGGTAAGTCCAAAAAGTTTCTTACCACAGCAAAATAGCAACAGCAGCAGCAGCAACAACAACAACGCAAAAATAACAAACACACGAACAACGCTAACACCAACAACAACACCCAGAGAGAATAACTACATCAATAGCTGACCCAAGAAGGCAAGCTCATGGAAAGACACGACAGGATAGTCACACACAGTTTACTACATCATACTACATCACACTACCTTAGAATTACAAAATTCTGTCTAGTTCTTCTTTTTTTCCGGTTTTTTTTTGGTAAGTTTTTAAAAAAAGCGCTTTCAACTGCATAAGGTCATACGAGCGCGCCGGACACACCTAAAATGTTCAGTTGGTAGGAAATTTTATATTTTGCCCGGGTGGCGACCGAAGCCTACTCATATCGATTTTGGACCACCGAGGGATCTTTAACGTGCGCAACTTGCACCCGGGGCCTCCGAGATTTTTCGCCCTTGTCAGAGAAGGCTAGGTGTAGATCTTTCCTACCAGAAGATCAGGGGTGTGGCTGAAAGACAGCAGTAAGAATGAGTCAAGGAGAAGCAGTGGAAAGGTTGCAGAAAGAGTCAGGAGCCCAGAGGAGAGGGTAAAGGAGGTGAGGGGTGGGGGCAGAAAGTGGAGACGAAAGCAGACGACAGAATATTGCCGTCGCTTCCTGGATTCGAACCCGGGACTTTCGAATGAGAGAGGCAAGCACCTTACTCTCTCGGCCACAAGAGCCCTCATCTGATCTTAGACGTCTACATAATTTTTAAATTTAGAAATAGGTTTAGCTTTTTCGAATGCAATTCTTTGATAACGACTCTGAAAAATCTTACGATTTTGACAAATGATAATAATAATAATAAATAGCATGTATGCTGCGCATTTCCATTTTCTAAAAAATGCTCATTACATTAATAAAAAATATCACACATAAAAAATTAATGGACATGTCACACATGTGTACATAAAACAAAGTATTATGCATTAATATATATATGTATGTATAAATATGTATAAACATTTCTCTGAGAAAAAATAAAGAATGCAATATAAAAACTCATGAACTGTCACTATAAAATTGAAACTGAAAAAAATAGCTAGATCTAGAAATATTCAATAAAAACATTCGTTCTCTCTTTCCCTCCCTCCCTCTCTCTCTCTCTCTCTCTCTCTCTCTCTATCTCTCTCTCTCTCTCTCACACACACACACTCTCTAATTCTCACACACTATTTTTTCTGTCTCACGGTCGGGCATACAAATGCATAATTATATAACAGTTCATCGTTTTGACAAGCATGCATTTGTGATTAAGAAATGTTTCAGCTGTTTAGGGAAAATGCGAATAGATAGTAGGGACACTCCTTATTCTATGAAGGAGTTCGTTCCATGCCTGGGGGCTAAAGAATAACAAGGAATCCCCCCCCCCCCCCCCCCGTATGTTTTGTAATTTTGTTTTTTTGGCTCTATGAATTAGATTGTCAGTAGCTGATCTGAGGACCCTGGGTACAGCATCATTTATGCTTTTAAAACAGAAAACAACAGTTTTGTATTTGATCCTTTCTTTTACTGGCAGCCAGTATAGTTCTTTCAGAATTGGTGTTACGTGCGCTGATTTCTTTTTCATTATCAATTTTGCTGCATGATTTTGGAGTACTTGTAACTTTGATAGTTTTTCGGCCGTCAAACCTGATAAAATAGAGTGACAGTAATCTAATTTTGATAAAAATCAGTGTTGTTACTAATGTCTTGGCTGCTGTTTTTTTTAGTTAGATTGATAATTTCTTACGCTGCCAATTTTTTTCAGCGAATATATTTTCTAGCCTACTTTTGCTGAGCTGGCTAATTTGGGAAGACATAGACATATCATAATCCAACTGAACCCCTAGATTTTGAAGACTTCTTTTTGAATGAATGGCATGATTATTGGTATCAATGTACAGTTCTGGGAGATTTCTAAAGGGTTTTGTAAAGGGGACAGACAGAACGTTTGGTTCTGATCACATGGTCTTATAAGTAATTCAAAATGGCCAAAAGATGCCTGATAATAATAATAATAAATAGCATTTGTATAGCGCATATACCTGCTCAACAGCAGGCTCTATGCGCTTTACACTATTACACTATATTATTACCCCAGCAGACCATAGAACACTCCGAAACATTCTCAGCTTCCCGGGAAGCATACAGTGCAAGCAGCTGATTAAGCCCTCAAACACTAACAAACGGAAAAGATCTTTCGCTGTCTATAGCCGGGTACCCATTCCCACCTAGGTGAAGTGAGGAAAATTCGTATGAAGTGCCTTTCCCGAGGACACAACGTCGGTCCCCTGACGGGATTCGAACCCACGACCTTACGGTTGCGAGTCCGAGAGCCTAACCACTAGGCCACCGACGCCACGTTTGATAAAACGTTATAATTCTAAGGTAGCTTTACGTGTACTACTCTAAAGTACAGCTGTGCCCATTCGACTTGACGAAATTTTAACATTCATGATTTTTGCAATATTCATTGACATTCGAAACATGGCAAAGCTATTCGAATGCTTTAAAAAAAAAGAAATGGATTTTCGTCTTTTTTTTTCTCAATTCGTAGTGAAATTAGAGCGTATTAAAATGTCTAAAATCATTAAGATAAATACAGAAACACTCTATACGTGGTGGTTACGAGACTGAAAGATAAGAGGGGCCAACAAGAGTTGTAAAACATGCCTCTAAAGAGTACCCATTACTATTCACTATGGGTGGCTCAAGCAAGGGCACTTGACTCTCAAAGCGCAGGGAATGTTTTTTTTTCCTGCATGAAATTAGCTGTCGCAATATTCTCAACTCAATGACTGGCGCTGTGAATAGTTAGCGAATGTTGAATAGAGGGTGTTAGGGATAGACTAATTATAAGAAAAAAAAAAAACAACCCTCATTCGATGGTGGTATTCGAATGGCATGAATAGTGAGCTTACGCTTCGAACTGTCGATGAAGTTTTGTTCCCCCAAAATCGTACAGCATTACTCTAAAGATGGTAAATAGCAAATACATTATACGCCCCTATCAATGCTGAATGTTGTAAATCAATGTGAAAGAGGACTGTTTCAACCTTGCCTGCCGAGGCCAACTGGAGCGGAATGGGACATAATAATATAATAATCCCCGCAGTAAGACGGAGCTACTCGATAGAATAGATTTCTCCTCTCGGGAATCGAACTCATGCCTTCTATAATATATGCAACAGTGAATAGCATAGTACGCATTACACCCGTAGAGTTGTAAATCTATGATTACACCACAGTCGCCTCTTGCGTTAGAGTAATCTGATAGACAGCAGAATCTCTTCTTCTGGAAAAGAGTGCACACGATCTTTTAGGTTTACATTAAAACACACACACACACACACACACA
>NW_004797306.1:2088930-2090644 GCF_000002075.1 Aplysia californica
TCTCTCTCACACACACACACACATACACACACACACACACACACACACACACACACACGCTCACTCACTCACTCACTTAACCGCCATAAAAGATACAGCTTTACTGTACAGACATAGTTGAGAATTGCACCCATAACAATTGTCTTATTGTTCGCCTCCGCCATGTGCTTTGTTCAGAACAATTAAGTCAAAGGCACCAGCTGCCCCTTGTCTGTCCATAGCATCAACATCAATACTTCGCTCTTTGAAAAGTACCCCCCCCCCCCAAACAATACAACTTCGACAAGTACATGGTAAATTAAGTTGTAAATTATCGTATAGACGTGGAGTCAGGAATGAGAATGTCTCTCACGCCCCAAAATATTCCCTTAGTCATCCTAACATGAACTTCTTCAGAGCGATGATTCCAAACTCTTGACTCGGTTAAAAAGCGAAAGAACAAAATGTCTCGCCACAGTAGGAGTCCACATAAAATAAAATAAAAAAATTAAAAATATATATACCAGAGATCACTCACGACCGTGGAAATTTTAAATAGTACTTTGGTTTACTTCACATTGTACTCGCGAGTGGTACTGATCATGTATGGTACATTTTGGATTCATTTCAATGCCAGCCGTCAGCGCTAAACGTTTGGTGCATCTGTGAGGAACTACCATGGAAGAAGGTATGCACCTTGTGCCCATGAACAGTTCGTGCACGGAGTTGGTTCGACTTGCCAATGGGAGAAAAGAGGTGAAACTGCCCGAGTTTTTGTCTTTGTTCTTTAGAGTCCTCCAGATCTTTCTTTTTATGTTTCTTGATCCGGACCATAGTTCCATTCCTGACATAGATAGATAGATAGATAGATAGATAGATAGATAGATAGATGATGATGATGATGATGATGATGATGATGATGATGATGATGGTGATGAATAATGATGATGAAGATGATTAGGCCCACGTGGCGAGACGTCCAGCCGATTTGATAAACCAAATGTTAAACATTTTTTATTTATATATTTTTGGTGTGCAAATCTATCAAGACTCTCCCTACCTACTTTTCTTTTAAACGATGATGATGATGATGATGATGATGATGATGATGATGATGATGATGATGATGAAGATGATGATGTTGCTGAAGAAATCGTCGAGATAAAACGTTGAGACACTTTAGTACACGTTTTGTTGTTGTTGTTGTTGTTGTTGTTGTTGTTGTTGTTGTTGTTGTCGTTGTTGTTGTCGTTGTTGTTTGGTTTTGTTTGGTGTTTGTTAGGATGGTTTTTTTTAAAAATAATAAGTTATTTTACTGGACGAAACTTACTCAAGACTCTTCCTCTTCACTCTGGGTTTTTTTTTCTATAATGATGGTGACGGTGATTCAATGATGATGATATCAGTTTTATGACTACGATGAAATAATGACAATAACACAAACCAATAACTTGACTTTTTGTTCCCTTTATCAGGATGCTTTGTCTGAGTATGAAGCACTCACAAGCAAAGGAGATGGAGAGAAAAAAGAAGAAGAAAGAGTGGAAGATTTCAGACCTCACGGACTCACAGTTTTGACGGCGGTTGTGTTCATGGTGGGGGAGATGGCTGGTACTGGGATACTGGCACTGCCCAAAACGTTGGAAGACACAGGTGTGTGTGTGTGTGTGTGTGTGTGTGTGTGTGTGTGTGTGTGTGTTTGTGTGTGTGTGTGTGTGTAGTGTATGTGTTTGGT
>NW_004797306.1:2095515-2096838 GCF_000002075.1 Aplysia californica
TAGATAGATAGATAGATAGATAGATAGATAGATAGATAGATAGATAGATAGATAGATAGATAGATAGATAAAGGATAGATAGACAGAGGATAGATTGATATATAGCAGAGAGATAGATTGATAGATCGATAGATAGATAGGTCGATAGATAGATAGATAGACAGACAGACAAACAGACGGACACACAATGTTTTTGAGTACAGACTCATGAATGACAAAAAAATGAGCATTATATATAGATAACCAGCCCCGAACCCCCACCTTCTGTGCAGGCCTGTAGCTGTAGGAGCTACTGGTGCCACCTCATTCGCCTGTGTCTTTCTACTTGTTGCCATGTTGGTAGATCGCATGGGAGGGGGCACGGATATTCCAGTGGTACACAAGAACCCAGGTACAGTCTATACAATTGATGTGTATGTTTATGTATCACTATTGGATCTGTATTACCTGTATCACCTGTCCTGGGCAACAACGTCATTGCACACCGGACAGGTCCATAAGTGCTCAGTTCCCCCCCAGCACCAAACCCCGCAAGGTATCCTTACTACTGATTGTTCTGGTTGCTGTCTGATTGATTATGGCGATGTCTTTCCTTTCTAGATAATCGTTCCTTTCTTCCTTCTCTCCTCTCTATCCCCATTTCCCGCATCCTAATGATTGCGTGGTGCTCTGCTGTCTCCCTGTCTTCCTCATCCCGTAACTTTTCCTCCAGGGTCTTCAACACTTCTCCTTTGTCAAATTTCACCTCACCATCAACCACGGCACTGCCTGCCAGCCTATCAGCCTCCTCATTGCACTTCACCCCAGAGTGCCCAGGACAGAATATCCACGTGAACCACTTAAACTTTCGAATCTGAAAAAACCCCAAAATAATAATAACCGAGGTTCAGAATTATTTAAAGGGTGCACATTTTTATCGAGGAGCCTGAAGTCACTGTAGTTTAATTTTCAGTTTTTCATTATTTTTGTTTAGATCTTATCTTGGGGAAGTCCGTCTTCTAATAAACAAGTGACTTTTCTGTTCACTAGCCGTGTGCACTGGTTTCTCAATGACTTGATGATCGAATCTCTTGAGTCCGTTCTTCGAACGAGTACCCAACTAGTATTTAATGTATGATATGCGTATGTTTTGATGTGGCCTGCACATAATAATGGCTATGTCCATGTCTATAATATAGTGTATTAATATGGGTGTTTCAATATGGCTTGCACTGAAAAACAGTATCTTGCATAAAAAGTTGTGGTTATTCACAGTGTTTGTTTGTTTGGTTTTTGTTTTTGGCAGGGGTTTCTTTTTTGTTTTTGTTCTTTGTTGTTGTTGTT
>NW_004797306.1:2100312-2101670 GCF_000002075.1 Aplysia californica
GACTCCTTCACTGTGCCCTGCTACATCAACATGACTGCCGCTTGTGGGTGACCCCTGCTAGGTGACCCCTGCTAGGTGACCCCTCCTTGGTGACCTCTTCTGGGTGACCCCTGCTAGGTGACCCCTGCTAGGTGACCTCTGCTTGGTGACCCCTGCTAGGTGATGTTTGCTAGGTGACCCCTGCTAGGTGATGTTTGCTAGGTGACCCCTGCTAGGTGATGTTTGCTAGGTGACCCCTGCAGAGGTGACCTATGTATGGTGAACCCTTCTAGGTGACCTCTGTCTGTGGCATCAGTATGATTACTACCTGTAGGTTGACCGGTGGCGTCGGTCGGTGGCCTAGTGGTTGGGTTTCCGGACCCGTGATCACGAAAATGCGGGTTCGAGGGTTCAAGCCTCAGCTCGGTCGACGTTGTGTCCTTGGGAAAGGCACTTTACACGAATTGCCTAATATTCTTTCGGAGATGGACGTTAAACTTGGAGGTCCCTTCCTCTTAAATTCTAATACTTTTGATAGAGGCGTTAAACCTGTAATGTATCATTTCATAATTTTGTGGGTGACCCCTGTTACCAGAGATCACCAACTCCTGCGTTACTCACGTCTCTTTCAAATTCAAAACAAATTGCGGTTTTGTTTCGTTGGTTGTTTTTCGTTGGGTATTTTTTTTTTGGGGGGGGGGGGGGTTCTGTGTTCTTTACTCTGTTTTGTTTTGGAGAAAAAACTACTCATCGACCCCATGACCATTACCTGTTTTAATGAAAGAAACAAATAGAGCGACCAAAACAGCAGACAGAAGTAGGGCATACTGAGTACACATCAAATGTGTACTGTTAAGTACGTGTCGCAGTATACGGGAAAAGATCAGCTGCGTGCCCCAACCATCAGCTTCTATTCTCTTGTTACCCTGGTAGATCCTTTTCTTGTACTGTCGTCTCGTCCCCCACCCCCTCACCCCCCTCCCCTCATATACTAAGAGTTACACAGAACATGGACCCTTTCAAATTTGCTGTGAAGTAGTTGTCTTTGTTGAAACTGGTCTATTTCAGTTTTCCGTTAAAATTTAGTGCCACCTCCTCTGGGCTCCTGACTCTTTCTGCAACTTTTCTACTACTACTCCTTGGCTCCTTCTTACTGCTCTCTCTAAGCCACACCTGATCTTCTGGTAGGAAAGATCTACACCTAACCTTCTCGGACATAGTAGAAAAATCTCGGAGGTCCCGTGTGCAAGTTGCACACATTAAAGATCCCTTGGAGGTCCAAAATCGATAAGAGTAGGCCTCGGCCACCACTAGGGCAAAAATCAAAATTTCCCACCAATTGAAAATCTTGGGTGTGTCCGCGCGCTCATATGACCTTT
>NW_004797306.1:2103564-2110052 GCF_000002075.1 Aplysia californica
CGCCGAACATTGTACAGGTAACAGTGAAGGCACAGATGAAAAACCTTTTGTTATCACGTGAAGTGACACAAAAGAGAATGAATGCTAAAGAGAGAAGAGCGGAACATCTGTCGCATCCTTGCTTGTGCACTTACACTGCGGGTGGTTGGCAGGTGCTTTGGTGTGGTTTGCCCCTTCTTTCCTATCAAACTTGAATTCCTTATCTCTCCTCCTCCTCCTCCTTTTGTTTGTATATTATGCCTCTATCTTCGGCACTTTTCTAACATTTGTGTTACAAGGGCGGTAAAACTGTTACTAAAAGCACGCATTTTCCCAATTGGTTTTGACTCGTCTTTCAACACCATGTGATATTTTGGCAGGCAGGACCTTTCACTTTTTGTGTGTGTGTGTAAGTGTTTTACGGCGCTCGCAACTGCATGAGGTCAAATGAGCGCGCGGTACACACTTAATATTTGCAGTTGGTATTTTGCCCTGGTGGCTGCCGAAGCCTACTCATATCGATTTTGGATCACTGAGAGATCTTTAACGTGCGCAACTTGCACAAGGGACCTCCGAGATTTTTCGCCCTTGTCCGAGAAGGCTAGGTGTAGATATTTCCTATTAGAAGATCATAGGAGTGTCAGGAAGACAGCAGTCAGAAGGAGCAAAGGAGTAGGAGTAGAAAGGCTGCTGAAAGAGTCAGGAGCCCAGAGGAGGTGGCAAAGGAGGTGAGGGGGTGGCGGCTGAAAGAGGAGACGAAAGCAGACGACAGAACATTGCTAGAGAACAGGAAAGGAGGAGAAAGGAGACAATTTTAGAGAAGAACATTTTTTCTGTCGCTACCAGGATTCGAACTCGAGACATTTGAATGAGAGGCAAACACATTAACCTCTAGGCCACGAGAGTTTAACGCCAACTGAGCTAACTGTACGCCTTAACCAAAGGTCAAAGGACATAAACTGTACCGGCATCTAGGCTGTGGCACACAGGAGTCCAGAGTTCGAAACGCAAGTTAGGAGAAAATTCTTATCAAGTATCTCGGTTTCTCTGCAGAGATGCTTTTTTCCCCCAGCCCTGGTTGGCCTGGCCAGATATGATCGGAAGCCGGATTCCTAAATAATCTAAATTATTTCGATTGAGCTATGAAAAACACCTTCATTTTCAACAAGATTAACATAAACTGTAGAACAGTATAACACATGTCACTACAGTAAATAGTTGTCCGTTGTGTAAAAACACTGTGCGTCTTACTACCACTTTATTATTAATCTGGAGTCTTGCCTCCTAAATACAATATCTTAAGTTTGAAAGGCCATTGTTGAAAGCAAATTTAAATTCCACCATAAGCCTCGTGAACTGTAGTCGAGTCGGGGGAAAGGGGGGGGGGGGCGCAAGGTGTGGTGGTTCACTCACTCGCCTTGCAATCCAGAAACCAGGGGTAGTGGTTCACTCACTCGCCTTGTAATCCAGAAACCAGGGGTTCTTTATGTTTGGTGTAGATTTTTGTTATTTAATGTAGATTTTTTTTTGCTCAATGTAGAATTTTTGTTTGTTTGTTTGTTTAATATAGATGTTTTAATGCACCAGTTGATCTTGAGGCGGACTTCGACCCTGCCTGTCAGCGTTAGGGTACACCAAGGCTGAGTTTGTTTGTTTGAATAAAGAGAAGCACATTGACGCAATAACGATCATTTAGTGCTAGGACAAAAAAGCAAGACAGACAGACAGAAACAACAGAAGGAAAGTAAAAAAGAAAAAGAAGTACGACCTACCAGTGGCGTCCTCCGACCATCCGCTACCTTGGCTGAGACGGATTCAAAGTACCATCAGGAAGACTGAAATACTAGATAAAAATTCAGCTCAAATGGGAATCGAACTCAAGTCTTTCCCCTGGCATGACTAAACTTCTAACTGCAACATCACAGACACCAGTACCAGGGGTTCGAGCTCCAAGAAAACCCTACAATTTTCTCTGAGGAGTTTGTAGGATGAGAAATTGAGGGCTGTCTGGTGAACAGGCTCACAGTCAAAGCAGGTCTTCAGCAGAGAATTGTTATAACTTGTCTAGCATCTGCGTTTGTCGCGGCCGCGATTTTGGCATTTTTTGGTCCGCGAATCGCGGCCCTGATTTTGTGCATTTTTCAAAAACAAAGCAAAAACACCGCCGGAGAGTACAAAATCGACCCCCCCCCCCAACCCCCTTCCCCCAAACTGCGAATTAATAGGCCTATCGGAAAAAAAGAAGAAACCGAACCTTTGTACTTTAAGAAAGAAAGTTTACCTTCCGCTTCACTTCTTCTCTTTCTCACTTATTGACACCACATTGATTTGTTATTTTCATATGAAGAATATAACTACATTACGCACCATCTATATTGCTCTTTCTCTTTTATTTGTCCCTCTTTCTTGCGTTTTAATTTGTAGGTGTGTTAATTTTTTTGTTCTTGTTTTTGTTCTGATATGTTGTTTTTTCCTGGATTTTTCTGTGTTTTTATAGCGTAATGTCATTTAATTTGACATGTTCTTACTACCTTTTTTAAAAAAATAGATCTACATAGATGTCATGTTTATCCTGTACTTTTTCTTGAATTACGAACATTTAGGATTCAAATCTTCGGATTGGTGGACACATACCCTTATAATTTGTTAATTTATAGTGGTTGTGTTTGTGCTGATCTAATTTTGATTTCATTCTGTTGTGAAATCTTTATTTTTCATGTCTTTACACTTTGTGTAGCTACAATTAATGATATTCTGGATGCTTTAAAACAGAACACAAGAAATTCTGGTGCTTTTGATTAAGTTGCTTTATCAACATATTATTGCTATACGTCGTCACAGAGGGTTGGAAGCTTGAAAATTAATAGCAACTTTCATGGTAACTTTTGCCATTTTTGTGGCAAATTTTGGCAACTTTAGGACAATCAAATGGCAACAAACGCAGATGCTACACTTGTATACATATACTTACATGTAGTTCAAAACCTCTTTCAACACTGTTAGGTTATTTAAGAAGCTGGACCTCCGAATTCAACTGTCATCTCCGATTGGACAGAGCCAAAAGGGAATATCCGTATATATATATATATAAAGTACCATTCTAAAGGTCACAGTGTCGGACCGAGCTGAGTCTTGAACCCTGAACTTGCAATCTCACAATTATGACCCTGATAGTGTGGCATACACTAGAATCCCGAAACCATTAAGGTAAGTGTCACCTTTCAAATAATTTACCACACAGAGGCCAGTGTTCGAAGAAAACAACCCAGAGACAAAGCAAAATAATTGTTACCGTTTGTATTCATCTTCGAAGTGGTAGGTACGGTAATGTAAAAAGAAAGCAAGCAGTTTCATCAAAGGCGGTTTGTGTTTTATTTCATAAAGAATCTTTGTAGTACACGCCCTTGTCATAAAGAACATTTTACAGCGCACACCTCCATCGAGGAACGAATATATAATATTATCTAACTGGGGCCCTTTCGATGAAAGGAAAGATCGGTGCATTACCATCAACTGAAAGTCATTGGTCTACAATACTTACATTCTAATGGAATGGAGCAATAAATCTTGAGAGATGCAAAAAATTAGAAGTTCTAGATCTAGATCTATACTCTCATAACAAAAAGTGCATTCCGGGACCTCCGCTGTGAAGGACAGCTACACAGATTTGTTTTGTTTCTCACTGAAATTATCAAAAAGGCCAAAGAAGGACGGGAACTTTTTGTGAAATATATTTTTCTAATTTCAGCAAATGAAAAATAATAAAAATAAGGGACCTATCTATCTTTTTGCTGCAGGTACTTGCCGACTTTCAACTCTGTAGCTGTCGTAGTTTTATGGGAAAAGTGATACATGTGTTTCCAAGTTGCCAAATTTATAATAGATTTTTAAAAACTTATTTTATAGTATACTCACTTCTCATGAAGATCATTTCAAAGTGGTAAAGCATGTCATAGAACAATACTGTTACACTCCTGCCGTTCAGCACACGCAAATACTGTCGCACATTTTTTTCCGAAAGGAGCCAAAGCGGAATAGCCTATCCAAGATCCTACACTACAAGTTCTTGTATGGTTCACTCCTCTCTTTGAGCCTATTAAAAAGGCGACCTCATAATCCCTGGAAATAAGTGCGTACTTTACAAAGAGCCCAATGCGGATGTATAGTGAAGATATCAGGGTGACATCGGTACTGCACTCGCACTGCAGTTACATGGTCTTTTTAAAAAGGTAAGTCTTAGTATGGATGTAGCAACATGTGGAGCTCCTATAGGGTTTTTAAAGTCTTTTATAGGCTCGTTACAGCTCGATTTATGGGTGCCCCCTGCTCACCGCTCTTCGTTGACCGTTGAACAGCAGTTGATCTGCTTGCGCAAGGGGGTGCTATTTCTATTCTTCTTCTCGAAAGAGAGCTTCAAAATAGCGACTGAAGCGCCACCTGAGAATATATGTGAGGCATCGTGGTGAAATCAGGCGCTCGTCAAAATAGTGAAATCTAAGAAAAAGGCATTTTTCCACCAGTTTTGCAATTTTTATCCAATATTTTTTTTTACCCAAGCACCTTTTATTTCATATAATATGGGAACACATTTCCATGTTGAATTTGACTGAGAAGCCTTTTTTAAACCCACAAAGTATGTAATTTTCAGTTTTCAAGGACTCTTAATTAAGCTATTGAAGTGACCAAACTTTGGCAGCCATTTTCTCATTACTTTCACCACTGAAACCAGGCTACCTCACCTTCTTCAATTGCAAATATCTCGACTTCTATTCATGCTAGATGGATTTATTTTTAAATGTTAAAAGCAAGGCAAATAAATAAGCTTTCAGGTGATACCAATAACTCTACATGCTTAAAAATTGACGAGCGCCTGATTCCACCATGTCGTGACACATATGCGTTCGGCTGTGGACACGTTTTTGGCTGAGTGAACAATCTTGTGGTTTAAGATCTTTGGGCGTTTACAGAACAATATTATGTATCACAGTGGTGAGTATTGAAACGCGTGGTATGTACATTTGGGTATTTATTATCAAAATTTGCACATGCGTTGAATAATACCTTGAGCTGATAATCCGACTTTGACCCTAACGATTACTATAATCCCAACCCTGCACTCCAACACCAACTCTACCCCTATCAATATAAAAATACTATTGTTCTTCCAGTGTCGGGGGTCAAAATTGAAGTTTGCCCGTCTTTTCACCCCAGAATTTATTTTCTATCGAACTTGAAAACTATAGTTTATATACTGGTATACTGTCGTCGAGCACAGAGATAAAACTTAACTGAACAACAAAGACAAAGATGCTGAACTGGGAAAGCAAACTTATTCTTCCGTTCTAGGGATTAATTGATGGGATGGCCTTTTCTGTTTGACAGACGATCACAAAGCAGTAGATCTGTACGTGATAATATAACTTTGCCTGAACGGTAAACATAGATGAAGGATATTGCCCAAGTACAGCTTCCTTCCCTTCTGATCTTGACCTCCTTGATCTGATCCAAAGCAGTGACATCGTAAGTACATTTGGAATCATAGACGGTGTAAGGGTGTGTCTCACTATTCCTTTCTCTCCTCTGCTAGATCTCATGAGTATTTTGCTACTGGTTCTTCAACCTGTAGTGCTACCAGTGTTACTGTCGCGAAAACGGATAGCCCAAATAAGGTATGGGGGGAGGGAAAGGTAGCTTATTTCGACTATAGCTAGCTCAAATAAGCACTTCGCCCCAAAAAAATTGCAATTTGCTTTAAATTTGAAGCAGCGTGAGCAACACCGGAGGGATCTCTGGAAGTAGGGTCATCCACGGTCAGCAGTCATGTTGATATAGCAGAGATCACTTAGCAGGGATTCCCCAGCAGGGGTCACCAAGCAGAGGTCACCTAGCAGGGCCATCTAGCAGGGGTCACCCACAGGCGGCCGTCATGTTGATGTAACAGGGCACAGTGAAGGAGTCAGGACTAGCCATAGACTGGACGGAGGAGAAGGTGGACATCAGGCCCACGACACTGCCCACGATCAGAATCTCCAGTAGAAGCACTTTCTGGTGGAGGGGGACAACTCTGTGAAAGGTAGGGGGGAGGGCGGTTTACTTTTGATCCAGGTTTTACAACATTTCAACTCATATTATATTAACGGCTAAAGATTAGTTTTAATAAGAGTTTAACAGCATTTGCGACACTTTAGGCCATAATATTATGAGCCAAAGATAAGAGTTATACCAGAGTTACAAACATAAAAATATAATATAAAAATTAAGGACGGCCGTAACCGTGAATAGGAGCAAAAGAAGAAAATCACACCAGATCACTCAGCAACCACCCTTACAGTTGTTGATAGAACAATCTGCGTGAGAATACAACAGCGCATACTCGTTTAACGTTAGGGGGTATCAAGATTCAACTTAGATCAAATTATAGAAGTTCATACCACAAACAAGACATGCCATGTTATATCATTAACGTAGGAGTGTGTGTGTGTGTGTGTGTGTGTGTGTGTGTGTGTGTG
>NW_004797306.1:2110152-2112652 GCF_000002075.1 Aplysia californica
GGGGGAGTGATGGAGATTATGATATTGTGCTTATACGACGTCTGTCATAGAAGTAAGCTCACCTGTTCTGTACAGTTATTGACTTTTATTTATCAGACATGAAGCTGTGTACATTCCAACAGAAACACATTTTCTATTCAACATAACTATTGATCTCAATGTGCTTTTTCATCCCTGTATCTACTCACATCTGCGGCCAATGTCCCTTCATAGAGCAGAGCTTGAGGTAGAACAATGGCGGACAGACAAAGGCCATCATCGTGATTGTGCTGCCTCCGATCAGGGAGAGGAGAGTGCCAAACTTTGGGATAGTCTCAGCGACAAACAACACGAAGGCCACCATGAGGGAGCGAGAGACGATTCGGTGCCAGGAGAACGCTGTGGAGACGGAGAGAACGAGAGAGAAAGGAAAGGGGGGAGAGAGAGAGAGAGGAAAGAGAGAGGAGAGGAGAGAGAGAGAGAGAGAGAGAGAGAGAGAGAGAGAGAAAGGGGGGGGGGGGGGGGTTAAATGAGAGAAAGAAGAAAATGGAGACAGGATAATATAAGATAAATCTCTGTTGTTCAGATCCCATGTCGAAGTATTTATGTTGAAGTCCTAAAGAGACATTTTCAAGGTGTCTTTGTAGCGCCTTTTTGATGCGCAAACCTTACGCTTCCCTGTGGACAGTTAAGATTTGAACACTAACTTTGGATCTTGAAAGTACGCATTCTTACGACATGGCAGCCCAGCGAAGTTGAGTCGTTTGCTTTAGCTTAGAATGAAGATTCTATCGCATTTGCCCTTTTGAAAACTTCGGTGTCTGGTATTTTATCCTGCCATTTGATGTCAAGAATTCTCCTGAGGCATTTCATATGGAAATGGTTATGCTTCTTTGCATGACTTTGGTACCTTGTCCTGGTCTCAGCACCGTACAACAGGGTTGGGAGGACAACAGCATCGTAGACTTCCAACTTTGTCTCTGTGCAAAGGCCAAAGCAGTCCCAGACACTTGCTCTAAGTCTTCCAAAGGATGCACTTGCTTTATTCATACGTAACGTAAAGCTATTTCTGCATCGATGGGGACATTTGAAAATAGTGCACTGCCAAGATACTTAAAGCTATCAATATTTTTCAGTGTTATACTGTGTATTTAGATTTTAGGAGGGAGGGTCTGCGTATCACCTAGGACAGGCTGGAAGAGAGCTTCAGTCTTTGCTGTGCGTATTGTTAGTCCAAAGTTCTCATATGCATTTGAAAAATGAAAAATAGTTTTGCTTGCTGGATTCTACATAATAAAGCAAGGCACATTCATCGGCAAATAGAAGTTTACAGACATGCATCATACTAGTTTTTGTTTTTGACTGCAGCCTATCAAGGTTGAAGATTTTACCGTCCAGCCTGAACCTGTCATAAACCGCCAGCAGGGGAGCTCTGGAAAGCTTCCTAATGGTCATCGCTGAGAACATGATGCGGAAGAGTGTTGGTGCCAGCACGCAGTCCTGCTTTCACAAATGCATGTATCACCATTGCTCTTGACTCTAGCTTTCATGTCGTCATGAAATTTGCGAACCATAGTAATGAGATGTGGCGGACAACCGTACTTCTTAAGCCTTCCACACTAATAGTATCATAGGCCTTTGTTAGAGCAACGTAGGTCTTGTATAGGGCTCTATTTTGCTCCTGGCTGAAAAGAGTGGGAGGAAATTCCAATTGAGTAGGTCGTTTTTTCTGCTGGGATGTTGTATCCCTCTCAGCCCCCATTGGCCCTGACAGACAGAGTTGGAAGCCGGCCTCCAAAAGGATCTAAAGTGTGTAGAAGAGGGAGGGAGGGGGGGGGGTGTAAAACACTGGAAGTTAAAAATTTAAACCAACTTTTCTTAAGTTTCAGCAACTCCTCCAGCTGCTGGGCCACTGGGTTGAGACAGATGACGAAACTGCAGACCAGATGACACGTGATGAGGATTTGAACCATGTACAGCAGAGGCCCAGGACTGATGGAAAGCAACAGGTTGGCTTGAACGGTTTTCCCGTAGACCAAGGCACCGGTCACAGCGACTGGGAAGTACATCAGAACCTGGGCTGTGTGTGGAGAAAGGGAAAAGGGTTGGGGGGGGGGGGATTTGTTTTAACTTTTTCAATACAGGGAGATCCAAAAAACAAAAACTAAACAATTTTTTTGAGCAAATATTTTTCTCCAAATGTTCTTGCAAATTTGTACTCAACATTTTGGAGTTAAAAAGAATCTGTCTGACATTCATTTTAGATAAATCTACAGAATAGTTTTGTTCTACATAGCGCGTAAAAAACAACCCATGTTCAGCCACGTCCCTATTTTTGTATCACGACTCACTAGTTCACTTTAGGCCCAACACTAAAAGTCCCAACGATTGAGCGATATTGCAAGCTACAGTAGTCTGACAGGCCAACAAGAGTTTACTGACAGTTTTTATCAAGTGTCCATTTCCTAATGAGATGAAGGTTAAGATTAGAAAAGAGCAGAGAGCTTTTTGAATTGAACAT
>NW_004797306.1:2115518-2116672 GCF_000002075.1 Aplysia californica
CCTACCCACTTTCACACAACAAAACTAACCAAAAGACCCATTCATCTGGAGTCGTCCTCACTCTTCCCACCCCAAACCAAACCAAACCAAACTCAACAACGCAATGTATCCCCCGCCCACTCCCCCCTCTTCCACACGACTCAACAGCGGAATCCACCCCCTCCCCACCTCCTCACAGCCCTATCCATCCCCAACGCCCAGACCTTCTCCTCACAACTCTACCCATCCCCACCTCATCCCGTCTTTACATCTCCGGGGAACTGACCAGAAGTCCTTGGGTGTTCCAAACCAGGTGACCGGACACAAAGCAGCGGCCACAAGGATCTGCAGGTAGCAGAAGGACACTCTGACGTCACAAAGGTTAGCCAGTATCTCCTGGATGTTCTGGGAGGCCAGTATGAGGAACACAATAGTGCCGCCCAGCATTGTGAAGTTCACGCAGAACGACACTAAGATACTGAGTCACACACAGAGACAAACCAATAAGAATGATAATACTAATACTACTACTACTACTACTAATAATAAAAACAATAATAATCTCACTATAATAGAGCTAAGCCCGTTTGTGGGGACAGAAAAAACTTTTTACACCGGTGCCCACAAAATCTACAAAAACATGATTCAGAATTGTTCCAAAGGGTTACATGGGCATATTTTCAAAGTTCGGAAACTACCTTTTGATTCTTCAGGTTAGATGGTTTTTCCTTTAAATCGAAGCTCTCAGATGTTTTCACTCTGCCCTTAGCCATTTCATATTTTTCTGGGGACTACTTCTGTTTCATATTGTGCTTCTTCGTGCGTGTGAGTAGTTCGCAAAAATCAGAAGAGCAGATAATAATAATCTTATTATCTGTATATATAAACGTAGACTTGAGAGGCTTTGTGCACAAACTCCTCCCTTATTACCTAACCCACACATTTGAAACTTTGCAGGCATCAACAGCATTCATGTGGCTAGGACCTAACTTTAAAAAACCCACTCACTTTCCCCGATTTTGCCCAAATGCTTTGTTTCGTCCACACAGAGTTCTAATTTTGGGAAAGTCCGTCTTCTTATACGGGGTGCCACTACAGCTGGATCGGCCGATCGCCCGACTCGATCGCCTGAAACTGAAAACAAACACGTTTGTTTTTGAGGCGATCGAGTCGGG
>NW_004797306.1:2118758-2120457 GCF_000002075.1 Aplysia californica
CACATACACACACACACACACACACACACACACAAACAAGCACCTGTGTCTTCTAGCGCTTTGGGCAGTGCTAGGATCCCAGAACCAGCCATCTCCCCAACCATGAAGACCACTGCGGTCCACAGTGAGAGCCCATGAGACCGAGGACCTTCCTTTTTTTCTTCTTCTTGCTTCTCTCCATTTTCCTTGCTGGTGAGTGCTTCGTACTCAGACAAAGCATCCTGAGAAAATGAAAAAGAAGTCAGGTTCGTTAATGTTTGTCACCTTCGTCAGAACTATTGATACCATCATCATCGAATCATTATCACCATCACCATAAGATACAACGTTTGACCTCGAGTGCTATCTATCTATGGTTGCGAACCACAAAAATGAAAAGAAAGATCTGGAAGACTTTAAAGTACAAAGACTTCAACTGACACACTCGGGCACTTTCCCTCCCTTTTCTCTCCCATCGACGGGTTGAACCAACCCCGCACACGAATTGCTCATGGAAACAAGATACATAACACACTTTCCTGTGGTATTACATCATCGCCATCCATCATCAAAGTCACTGCAAGGGGGCACCCCTACTCGCCAATCAGGGAAAAGACATCAAGAAGATCGGCCCTTTGACAACGCGCATGTCGGTGGGACCAGTAGAGCTGGGCGAAGAGTCGAGTCCGGAACCGATTCCCAGGATTAATACTACGAATGTAAAGATCCTTCTCCTTTATACGTAAACTAACTGTTTTATCATTAAAGGTTTCTTTTTTTTTAAAGAATCTATTTTTGAAAAATAAAAGTTGAAGCTTCGCAGTGTTCCGAAATCAAAGTTATCCTAAATCCTGAAGACGTTCGCAGCCAACCAGGTAACCACCGAGGGAAAAAAAATCACATTATTAGAAAATAAGTAATTGGGTTCGGAGTCGATTCCTATGAATCCTAGCTTTCAATAATCAGGAATTCATCCGCCCAGCACTAGGGACCAGGTTGAGCTAGCGAGACTGCGGTCGGACCATCATTGGAGCTTGAGATGATATAAGAACTTTGAAAATGAAGATCGAGCTCAGCCTGCGTTGCCGAAGATGCGTCCATGAAAAGGAGGATGTCAAACATATGTTTGAATGTCCAGGAACAATGGTAATACGAATGTGGTTATTTGGACACGTGGAGGTGCCTCTATGTATTTTGACAATAGGGCCGAAAAAGAGCCTCGCTCTCGTTCGAAGATTTTTTCGCTGAATCCACCAGGCCCATTAAGGAAACAAAAAAATCATCATCATCGTCTTCATCATCATCATTGTATAAAGAAGATATTAAAACAGTCAAGACCTTGTTGTGTTTCCAAAAAATATATATTATCCACAGTTCAACGTTTCGCCCTCAACGGGCTTCCTCAGGAACATTCACAAAAATAACTGGCAAGAATCTAGATTATACTCATGCTATAAAATCTAAAGGGCGCACATACATGTCTCAACACTTAAAGGAGCGGTGAGTACAAATCGTTAAGGCCAGAGAGAAGGGAACACTAAAGCCAGAAGTGGTAGAGAGGGGGGGGGAAGGAACAGGTGCGTAGAAGTAAGAAATATAATAACAGAAGGGTGCGGTGAACACAAATCGGAAAGGCCAGAGAAAGAGAAACACTAGGGCCAGAGGTGGTAGAGAGGGGGGGAAGAGAGAGAGAGAGAGAGAGAGAGAGAGAGAGAGAGAG
>NW_004797306.1:2122225-2126266 GCF_000002075.1 Aplysia californica
TGTGTGTGTGTGTGTGTGTGTGTGCACGTGTGTGTGTGCGTGCAACAAGAGACAATGAAAGTAAACAGAAATCTAAATCCACTCAGGATACACATCAACAACAACAGTCTCAGACAGGTCCAAGAACTTAAATACCTCGAAAGTATATTCACAGAAGATGGGCGACTGAACAGAGAAATTGAAACACAATCACGAAAGGTCAATAATGTTAGTTACAAGTACCAGCTTGCTCCACTACTGAAACATCCTAACATCCCCATGACAACAAAACTCAAACTGATCGACGCCATATTCATCCTAAGAGTCACCCATCAATTCCAAACATGGACTACGAACAAAACATTGGAGCAAAGAATTACAACATGTGAAATGCGATGTCTTAGAAAAGCAGTAAACAAGACCAGGGGAGACAAAATTAGAAACTCAGTAGTCAGAGAAATGGTGGGCACAAATGATGTCATGCATCACACCCAATGCCAAAGAATCAAATGGTTCGGACATCTCATGCGATTACCAACACACCATCCAACACAACGTGCCTACATAATAAAATCCAAGGACAAGAAGACTAAAGGACGACCGAGAAAGACCTCGATAGAAGGAACCAGGGAAACACTAACTACTTATGGCATCCCTCTGACCCAAGCTCTCCGGATAGTGACAGGGAGACGTCTCTTTCTTCCTGCGACACCCAAAGGGGTATAAGCGGAGGGTAAAAGTAAAGTAAAAGTAAAGTTGTTATTTTTGCTGTTGTAAGAAACTTTATGGTCTTACCATATTGAAGGAAGGATCCAACGGCTTGTCTGACGTCATGGCTGCAAATTGAACTTGTGGTTTTGGACCTGACGTCACATACAACCAGAGAGCTAATAATCGGAGACCGGAAACGAAACCTGGCAGCGAGAATCGAGGCCACCAGCTGATCGACACTGATCGTGAAACGAAGCACGGTGAACAAAGCGAATGTCGACTGTCTGCAGTGTTCTGTGTCTGTGCCAAGTCGAGATCACAAAAAGACCAGACCTAGCATTGTTCAACTTTCCAAATAACCCTGGAATGTAAGAATTTACATGCACTTTGTCATGAGTCTTATTTCATAGAATCTCTATCATGTATCACTAGTATCGGTGTCCGACTGGTATTACTGCTTAACTTAGCATATGTTCAGCCTCCAGTCCTATATTTATTCCTTCAATCCCAACACAGACGAAAAAGTAGCTGCATGTCTTGTTATTTTTGCTGTTGTTGCTGTTGAAATGTGGTTTCTGAAGAGACATGGAAGGAAACGAAATAAAAAAAAAGAGGCAGTGCTTAATGAAGCCCACGTAGGACGCTCACTGTAAAAACAGTCAGGAAACGACAAGTTTGGGACACCAGAATAGACCTAAGGGTCTTAAACATCTAGCTCTCACTGGCAACATTGAAGGCAAACGAGGCAGGGATAGGCCCAGAGCAACCTACTTTAGGAACCTAAACAAATGGGTAACGGGGAAAGATCAGGGAAACGTAGCTTTTTTTTAAAAGAACATCCGAGCAAAGGAATGAATGGAGAACCATGATCGCCGATTTATCTGGCACTGGATGATTATGATATTGTTGCTAATACTGTTTTATTTGTTCTTGTAATAAACTTTATGGTCTTAACACATTGACAGAAAGGCCCAACAATTCGGTTATTCCGTTAGTCACAGGAGGGCGAAACATTGAAAGAGGGCTAAAACCTTACAAAATACAATTAATGAGTTTCAAGTGATCTGGGAGAAATACAGTGTTTGTATTACACGATACTGATTTCTTATTTCAGCCGTCATCAATTTGAGTGTGTACTGGCATAAAAAAAATTGCGTGGCAAGTTCCATTTTTAAAATGACTACCTCTTTGCCTAAAATACCCAGCATCACCGTATTGACAGAAAGGGAGTGGGGGGGGGGGGCTCCTCACTCTGTTTATAGACCTGTGAATGTGTATGTGGTCACACAAGAGTGTATGGCGTTTCTCCCCTCCCAAGGAGCTAGCTAGCCAGTGTAGTGAAGTCTTTACTAAAGCTTTTCATCCGAACGGGTTAAAAATCGCCAAATAAACATGACAAGAATCAAGCTTATGCTTATAAATTAAATTATGAAAACTACTGCATCCTAGATGACAATGACAATGACAATTCAGATCAGAGTGATAGTCCTCCACGGATTAAAAAAAACAACACTTTTGCTCTCTACGGTTTTCCGCGTCCATTTTATCTGGGGTGGGGGTTCTCCAAAAATTTTTGATGAGATTATCATTTAACTGCAAATAAATTCTCTGTTCTCAATCAAAACGGCCAGTCAATCAAACACTTTTCTCTTTTATGTCATGAAACTATATGAAAAGGTCATGAGTTTTTCAACATTCAACTGGTTTACAACACGTGTGGACATTGCCACCACGCCTCGTGCTGTTATTGTGAGCACTGGTTTATAATATTAGTAAACTGTAGCACCTATAGGTTACAATTTAAGTTTTCGGCGCTCCAACAACACATTCTCGTTTCTGTCATAGTATGTCAAAAATGGACTAGGAGTTATTAGAAGGCTCACCTTGATGGCAAGTCACCCACGGTTATATTTAATGTTTAAGTGTTGTGTACCGAGCAATTTGAACCACTCTGAATTCGGAAATTTCCATTTCGGACAACTCTTGTAAAGAATGCAATACTCACACCGTTTACCGTCACAAACCTTCCAAAATGGCTTATTAGTTCCCCCCGGGTCTTCTCCAAAGGAGAGACCCTGTTCATCACAAGAATAAAATATCTCCAACCAGTTGTGAGAGTTTTGAAAAAGATATTAAAAGACGAGAGAGCAAAAACTTGACGTCTAAGAAGAAAATAATTATATCTTGCGTCAATATGAAAGGGCAAAGAGATAAGGAAATTACAAAGTTCAAAGGAAGTACATGTATTAGAAAGCTCACTGTCAGGACCTGCGTTGGAGTTGCAATGTCCCAAATTCATGTTTCAGATTTATGTGCCTAACAAAGAAGATAGTGTACATAATATATTATCAAGACAAAAATCTTGCATTGACAGTCTATCACTGCTCTAGAATAGCAGATTAAGTGAGGACCATTACTCAAGCAATGAAAAACCTTTACATTAGACTTTGAGATTACACCAGTCTATTAAATCTGTTCAAAGTGAAAACTATGTCTGCATTGGAAAAGGAGTTTGCAGTCGTTTTTGATAAGATGTCTCTGAAATCAGCAATACGGTATGATGGCGAGGCGGAAGTGTTTTTTGAAGACTTTGGCCATCTCAGCAGATCCATGTTCCCAAGGAAAATTTGTTGTCAGAAGAAGATCAATTGGAAACAACGATGCTTACTGTCAAGAGGTTCTATAAAGGCTGTATTGCTGGAGCCTCTCCTCCACCAGGTCATACGAAATTTATTTGAAATTGACTTACACCATGACCAAGAATCATCTTTTGTGATCAAGGGGGCACGAACGATTCCTCCTATTTACATTAGAGAACTTATGTGCATACACCATCATCAGATCAACCCACTATGAGCACGTATCACTTTATAAGAAATTCTTTTGATGCCATCTCTTGTTCCATCACTAACCTTGGTAGAACAAAGCATCAGGATGTATATTAGAGGATGCATTGTTCATAAACTCAACTCAGTCCTTTGACACTCTTGTGAAAAACGGGATAACAGGTGACATGTTTCTCAACGCTAAAAACTTCGGTGTCAATAATAATATCCTAAAAGCAATGAGTGGTATCATTATACAACGTCATAAAAGAAGTCACGTGATACTGCCCTGTTCCTATCCCAGTAAAATCGACGACATGCTTCATGATTAATGTGTGTAGGTCTGACTTGTAGCAAGCCGAGGCTCGTAATTTCCACATCCATGATTCTAAGCTATTGGATTATTGGAACATTGTGTGGAAACACATGCTAAAGAGATTTCAACCTTCATAATAAATATGCAAAATTCCCCACTATCTATGGTGGGTTGTTTTTTTGCTTTTTAAACTTTTTTTTAGGGGGGAGG
>NW_004797306.1:2129976-2134976 GCF_000002075.1 Aplysia californica
TCTCTCTCTCTCTCTCTCTCTCTCTCTCTCTCTCTCTGCTTTTTTTATAGCACTATGCGTTCAGCAACCTCACTGCAGTATGTACGAATATATTTCTGTATCTGCCTGTTCTTACTTTCTTGGAAAGAAGTTGTTTACTGCGGGCCAATATCAAAATTCCGATGTCAGTTGGTGACTATTGTAACTTATCATTATTTATGCCTTTTTTAAAGAACATTTTCTTACATAAAAGATACCAAAATTTACCAACTTTTGTGAAGGTGTAGAATATTTGAAGGATTATCTTTAGAAATAGAAGGTACCTAAAGAACATTTTACAGCACACATGTCTGATCAGGAAAGAACATAAAATAATAATATGCTCATTTTACAGCATACTCGTTCCTCATGAAGATAATTAACATCAGTGCTAATGCATGTTATAGAACATAACAGTAACACTCCTGACGTTCATCACACGTTAATACTGTCGTAAATTTTACTGAAAGGAGTGAAAGCGGAATTGCGTATAGAACAATGTTATATCTGTATCACAATGGTGTATATCGAAAAGCATTATATGAACATTTGAGTATTGATTTTTCAAAATGTGCACTTTAGTTAAAAACATCTCATGAAATAAAAGTATGGCTTATTTTGAAGCCAACCACAAAAACAACAACAACAACAACAATAACAACAACAACAATAACAACAACGATAACAACTACAACAACAACTACATTAACAAAAAATGCCGTACGTATGTATCTTTAACGCTGTATTTTGCATGTGTGCCGTAGACTTAAGAGAATAATGTATAACCCTCAACCCATCTGAGCGTGGAGACTTTGAAGAGAAGCGGCTGGCCTTAGTTCAGAAGTAGTCTGAGTACATAAACCTTGGAATACTCTTACTATTAGTCAATGCGCTGGTTATCGATCAGACCACTGGCTGACCCAGGTTTCGACAACTTTGTATTGTGTTTAGTGCAGCCGTACGCAAAACACTAGATTCAGACGAAAATTTGAGATAGACCAATTTCAATACAGACAATTAACATCAAATTGAATAATTCATGTCCTGAATGACTCCTAGATTTTTATTGTGAGTGTATAGGGGGGGAAAGGGGTCTACCAGCATAATAAGTGAGAATACAAGCTGACATGACGGGAGGGGCATGCAGAAACACTGTTCATTATTAATGCGACGTGACTATGCACTACCCATATGCTGTTTTCGTCACTCTATCCTTCTCTTTAATTAATTACTGTCATCACGTCCCTGAGTTGTTGGTTTCTTTTTATACTTACGTTCTTCAAATGGTAAGAGAGCAAAGACCACGCCCTCCCCTCCCCCCACAAAAAATAAATTTACAGGGTGATTAAAAAGGAATGAGCCGATTATATGACGAGTTGTTCAGTTCTCAAGCATTGTGATGGAATGAGTCAGAGATTGTATTTTGAAAGTGGAGTTATCTAACTTTTGAATAGCAGTGCGCCAGATACGGATTGGACAGAAAAGGGATTCAAGACCTTGTTCTCTGTGCTTGACTTGCAAGATCCCCAGAGATCACTGCGTTTGAGTTTTTCTTCTAAGGATAATAAATGCGTAAAAGATCGCATTTATTTTCCTTTGCTACCCACTATCTTCTATGAGCGGGTGGTTGGCAGGCGCTCTGGCGTGGTTTTTTCCTTCTTTCCTTTAGTCCTTATAATAATATACTCTCCTTCTTTTTTGTGTTTGTTACTCTCTTATAACACTTCTAATTTTCGGCACTTATATGACTGTATTTTGTTACAAGTGCCGTAAAACTCTTACTAAAAAACAAACATAAAAATAAAAATATCCTCGATTACCTATAACATCAAATAACAACAGCTGTCAACGCAGTGGACGGTGATAAGCTGAAACACGACATCGGAGATGAGTTCTCTTATCACATTGTTGCTGCCCTAGCTGCTAATGGTGGCCACATTGGACACTGTCTTTGATTGTGAACACAATACTTGTGACTCAGCTCCAGTTTTCTATTGCTTTTCCTAATTGAAATATTGCGTAATGAAATCGGTTCATTCTTTTTCAGAAGTTAAAAGCCTATTATTTTCCCTGAGGGTTTAGATATGCCTGGTTTTTCTCAAAGTGTTGGGAGCACTACATTATTTCTTTGTGAAGTAAAAAGTAGCTTGATGATCATCCTGTTCAGAACACCGAGGAAGAAGTCGGTAGCAACTATAATTTATTATCTCTTACAATTCCGTTTCAAGAAACAGCTGAGTATCAGCCTCCCACGGTATTGGAACAGAAGAGCCATAGCCTTGTTAAAAACTCAAACCCTTCCATCACACGACAATCTTTATTGGTAAAAATTAATACATTAATCCTTTTGTGAGCGGTGTAACTTACAGGAAATTAAAAATGATTCACTTTATTTTGTTGTTGTCCAAATTTTGCCTATCAAAGAAAATTGCTAATTCCTCCACGCCTGACTCGGCCCAGAAACAGAAATATGCAATGTTTGACCTTTGATAAGAGATATGTATGCAACCTGTACTTTTTCATTATGGATATCTTATTTAACAAATTTGTGTTTTATATGATGAATAAAGTTAATTACTCACATTCTTTTGGAATCACTCTGTATATATACAAAACAAAAAGAACTGAAGCCAAAAAAACAATTGCATTTTCAAACGTTAGATCAAGAAATTCGACATGAAAACGGGAAATTGTCCCTGTTCTTATCGAAGAAAGAACATGGCGTACTGAAATTTGGAAATTGGAGGAGCTGCGCTGCTAGTCACAGATCTTTAATGCTGGGGTAGGCTCAGGCTAAGGTCACGCTTTAAAACCCGGCAAGTCGCCGTCAGCCAGTCGCTGTCAGCCAGTCGCCGTCAGCCAGTTGCCGTCAGCCAGCTGCCGTGGACAACTCCCTGCCATGCAGTGTTTACGGTAGAGCCGGCAGTTACTGTCCGGCAAAGTGATGTCACACTTGGAGGGAAAAATACATGGCTCATTCCAGAAGGAAGAAACGAATTACTCTGCTGGGGGGGGGTTACAAAAACGATTATTGAAATTGAAACAGTATTCTCAAAAAGATGGTGTTCCCCCAATTTATTGCAATCGTAGCGTGCATGGGGAATATCATCTTTTGATTCCGTTAGTAATGGAAGATGCCCAGAAATGATAGATCTATCTAAGTTGTAATAGTTTTTTGTTCTCTTTGTTGTATATCACCGATCTGCCTTGGACAGCAATGATAAGCTTCTAGTCCATTTTGACGGGAATTGACAGCGAATCAAGGACATTTACTCTCTTAGTATAGTGGGAAATTACTTTCTTTGGACCATCCAGACATTTTTTGGGTGTGCACACGGCAAACCAAATTGCTGGCAGACGGATGGCGTTTGCTGGCGGCAGTCTGAACGTGTATCACCAGCTTTCATTGCAGGAAAGAGGATAAAGGCGTGACGACAGATTACAGCCAGTTGTTGACGGCTGTGCCAGCAACTGGCCGGGCTCAGTGTGAACTTGCGTCTCCTTATGTTCGACTCAATGTCGCGTCGCGCACGATCCTTGCCGCTCCAAAAACGATCGAGTAAGATTTTAAGAACCCGTCTTCTTACACTCGACACCACTTCTAGCCGCGTGCGACTGTCACCGGCGATCGGTCCTTGTAGCAATCGAGACCTCATCACACGCGACAGGCTGGGGGTGTGACTGGTTTCGAGCTTTATCATCTGTCAAAATACCTAGCCAAGGAGTGCTGTTCGACACTCCATGTGATGTTGTTTCGCTTAACGGTACACACCCCACTACTCGTCGCTAGCGATTGTTGTGCGCCACGCGACCTGCGTCGCGCATAAGGAGACATACTCTAAACTGGACTGATCTCTGGTAGCAGGGGTCACCCACAAGGGGCAGTCATGTTGATGTAGCGAAGGTGAGAGGTCACCCACGGACGGCAGTCATGTTGATGAAACAGAGGTCAGAGGTCACCCACAGGCGGCAGTCATGTTGATGTAGCAGGGCACAGTGAAGGAGTCAGGACTAGCCATAGACTGGAGGGAGGAGAAGGTGGACATCAGGCCCACCACACTGCCCACGATCAGAATCTCCAGTAGAAGCACTTTCTGGTGGAGGGGGACAACTCTGTAAAGAAGAAGGGGGGGAAAAGGGTGGTTTACTTTTGATTCATATTTTTTTTAGTTTACGCCCATTCAACACTTCGGCCATTCAAAGGCTTCGAAGATTCTTTTAAAATGAATATATAGACGTTTCACGCCTCCACTGACACAATTCAGATCATTAAGAAAGTGGGCTTGGACTTTCCCTGTTTAGACCAAACCGGCTGGAAGGGAGAGGGATACAATATCCCAACAGAAGGACCTGGATACTCGGTAAACGGTAAAGGGGAAAAAGCACTCAAAGCAGCTATGAGATTATCAAGAGTTATTCCCCTTTTACCTTTTTGAGGTAGACTCTACCATGTTAACTGTAGGCTTACATTGTTACTCAGTGTTAACGGCTGCGAATGAAAGTGGCCCCAAAGGGGTGAACAGGATATTTATGTAATAATGCAACAGTTTAGAATGGTTGTGCACACTGTTTATTGCTCATTGGGAATTTCATGAAGGTGTATTCAAATTTATAAGGCCAACATCAACAACACTCTAGGGGTGAATCTGACTGCGACAATATTCCAAAATCAAGGCAGGGAAGCAGTAATTCTTTAAATTATGTGCACACCCCCCTGCACCCCCCACCCCCACCCCCACCCTCACCCCTCGATATACTCACATCTGCGGCCAATGTCCCTTCATAGAGCAGAGCTTGAGGTAGAACAATGGCGGACAGACAAAGGCCATCATCGTGATTGTGCTGCCTCCGATCAGGGAGAGGAGAGTGTCGAACTTTGGGAGAGTCTCAGCGGCAAACAACACGAAGGCCACCAGGAGGGAGCGAGAGACGATTCGGTGCCAGGAGAAGGCTGGTGAGATGGAGAGAACGAGAGACAGAGG
>NW_004797306.1:2137476-2143793 GCF_000002075.1 Aplysia californica
GCGCTTTACACAATATTTTCACTAGAAGACAAAAAAAAACTGTCTCTTTCGAACATCGATTGATTTTATATCTGATTATTCTTTTGCCCATGTAGATTATAATATTACCAAGTTGGCTCTGCTCTTCATTTCAGAACCAAAACCTCCAAACCGCCAAAAACTGTCTTTTGCAATGATCTTAATAGGTGTGTGACAATACAAATCTAGGTCTTTTAAGAGTGTCTGGCATGAGAAAGGAGAAATACACATGTGCTGTTTACACTCCAGTGTGTGTAGGCTACATATATTACAGAATGTGCTCACCTATGTAAGCGTAGATTACAGCCTTTGGAAAGTCACCAGGCACTTTCATGTCAGCTTGGAATGTTGGAAAGACAGGGTGTCCTCCATAGGCGAACATGACGATACCCATGGAGGGGAAGAGGTCAATCAAAACTGGGGGAGTGGGCATAGAAAAAAGGGGAGGGAGGGTCGTAGTAAATAGGTAAAAAAGCTGGGAAAGCATCTTTGCGCGCGCGCCTGCGTACACACACACAAATACAAACACACACACACACACACACACACACACACACACACACACACATATGATATAGACATGTATCCCCCCCCCCAACCTCGCACTCAGACACTTACATACTTACACTCAGCAGAGGGAAATTCTGGCAGAAAAACACCAATATGCTAAATAATACACACAGACATCCACAAAGCAGGAGATACATTCGTACTCACAAACATACACATTTGGACACACACACACACACACACACACACACACACACACACACACACACACACACACACACACACATACACACACACACATACATACTTACACACACAGAGAAACACAGACACACAAACAAACAAACCACAAAAAACTACTCACGCGAGCAGTTACCTAACGAAAACACAGCTCTAATAAATAATCAGTCAAATAAACAGTTAAGTAAAACTACAAAACAAATACAGCCCAAGCTAGTTATAGATAAACAGGCAACTCTAACAAATAAGGTACACCACACACACAAACGGACTTAATGCTAAAAACACAAGCACCGTGTCGTTTACAATACCTGGGTTCTTGTGTACCACTGGAATGTCCCTGACCTCTCCCATGTATTCTTCAAGCATGGCGGCTACCAGAATGACGCAGGCGAAACTGGTGGCGCTCGCTGCTCCAACAGCCACAGGCCTGCACAAAAGGTGGGGGTTCGAGACTGGTTACACGTTCGTCTGGTCAACACACATTTTGTGGCATAAGTTTTAAGACTTGCTCGTAGGTAGTTTGGGGTCGCTGATTTAAAAACTGTCATTAATTCTTGCGTACCACGTCAAGTTTGTGCCCGATGAAATTATGATACTTTTCATGTCAGTTTGGCAAAATTCAGGATTTTTCAGACCGCACATCTAATAGACAGATTTGAATCTCCGCTATAATGAGTCAGAGTAACGTGTTGAACGTTTAAATGTGTGACTTGTCGGACAGGGAAAGGGTTCGATTTCATAGACACATAACCACAAACTGATTTGCAAAAACTTAAATGGCCATTTTTTAGATATCTTTCCCCAACCAAATGTAAAAATATTTGGAGGGGGGGGGGTCTCCAGACTTTTCTGCCTGCCTGCCTGCCTGCCTGCCTGCCTGCTTGTCGGTCTGTCTATCTTCCTATCTGTATTTCTGTCTTTCTGTATGTCTGTCACTGGGATCATCTTAAAAATGAATTAGCAAGCAACACATTGTCCCATTCCCTCCCGCCCAACACACTGTAAAACAACAACTAAAAAAAAGTCTGATCACATCTGAAGCCATCTCCACCTCCCCTCCCCCGCCACCCACCCACCCACACACACCCACACCCACCCACACCCACACACACACACACACACACACACACACACACACACACACACACACACACACACTCAGAACGAAATCACCCCCCCCCCCCCCAAACCCACCCACCTTCCTCCTCACAACTTTATCCATCTCAAAAGCGTTCCCCCCCCCTCACCTCTTTCCTCTCAATGTTATCCTTCCCGCGACCAACCCATCATTTGGCCTCTCAATAATATCCACACACCCACCCACACCCTCTCTTTAAAATTCAACACACCCCTCACCCCCCCCCCAAATCACCATATCCAGGAACTGACCAGAAGTCCTTGGGTGTTCCTAACCAGGCAACTGGACACAAAACAACAGCCACAAGGATCTGCAGGTAGCAGAAGGACACGTTGACGCCACAAAGGTTAGCCAGTACTCCCTGGATGTTCTGGGAGGCCAGTATGAGGAACACTATGGTGCTGCCCAGCATTGTGAAGTTGACGCAGAACGACACCAAGATTCTGAGTCACACACAGGGACAAACCAATTAAAGATAATGATAATGACAAGAACAGTGACAATGATAATGGGATTAATGCCACACACACACACACACACACACACACACACACACACACACACACACACACACACATACACACACACAAACACACACACACTCACACACACTCACACACTCACACAAAGATAAGTTCATTTATTTATGTGTGTGTGTTTGTGTGTGTGTGTGTATGTGTGTGTGTGTGTGTGTGTGTGTGTGTGTGTGTTTGTGTGTGTATGTGCGGGTGTGTGTTTGTTTGTGTGTTTATGCTTGCGTGTACGAAGATTTAAATGTATCTTATTCTCTCTGTTTGTCCACCTTATTAAAAATTGTACTGTCTTAGTGAAAAATTGGATGAACTAAAAAACAGACTGATTATATGGAATGGGTTTTTTTATGTAGGTGGTCCGCGCCTGACAGGCTGCGTTTTTTCCTGCTCTGTAATGTTTGTGTCTGTTTCGTATCTTGTGGATGGATTGTGGCTTTTCAAGTTGGCTTACAGGATAAATAAGAAACATTTGTGCTTTTTGTGTTATTTTTATCAGTGCTTCATCGCAAATTACCAACTATTTTCAAAAAAAATATTTCGTTATGGAAGTTCTATCCTTGGCTTTGCCCATTTTCAACATTTACAGTATTGTGTGGAAAGCCGTGTTCGCCACCCAACCCCACCCCGTTTATAATGTTAATAGCTATGCCAACATTTTTCTGAATAATTCACGTGAACACTGTCAAGTTGTGAGTCTGGTGTGTATTGTGAGTCCCCGTGCGGGATCTACAAAGGTGTGCTACACTAGAGACCAGTTTTTGTCTGTAAACAAAAAGACACATGACATTTCATATGAAACGGCCGTTTGCTTGTCTCAGCTTGGCCTTGAAAGATCTAAAGACTCAGCCAGCAAAGTTAAAAAATACAAGAGGGGGAAACGAGGAGGTAGAAGAAAATAAAGACCAATCATTGTTGTCACAGGGAATAGGTGTGTTGGTTTAAATGAACCTCGAAGCGTCATTACTCTCATGAACTTAATTGCCGTTGACACACAAAAAAACACCGTAACTGAATTGTCAAGTAATCTTAAAATTATTCTACTGAACACACAGTCAACCTAAAAAAAAGACCGTCTTACTCAATGATTTAATACTTGAGTCCAACTCCGATATCGCATTTTTTACGGAGTCATGGTTGCGAAACGTCGGAGATGAAATTATTATAGCCGGCCTAACTCCACCGGGATACAAGTCCATCTACGTCCCAAGAAATGGTGGGGGGAGGGATATGCGTAATGTATAAAAGATCTCTAAACATCACTCCACAGAAAATACCCTCCTTTAAAACGTTCGAATGTTGTGAGATCAGTCTACATATCAAAGGGTGTCCCGCCATTTTTGTCTGTGTCTATCGATCACCTCCAAGCAGGAAATACAAACTGAAAATTAAAGATTTCATTATTGAATTCCAGGATTTACTAGACCTGCATACCACCAAGAAGACACAGCCTATAAATCTACCAAATCTATTCTAGACACGTGTGGCCTCTATCAACACATTGATGTCGCCGCTCACATTTTAAAACCCACATTAGATTGGGTGATTACGGACAGTGTCAATAAAATTGGTGAAATTCAAGTAAAGAACAAATGCATTTCTGATCACTACGTGGTGTCCTTTGAAATAACTCGTATTGGGAATCCCAAACTGAGACAACGCAAAATAACAACCCGGAAAATGGACATTGATAATGAAAAGTTTGGACATTCGCCAGCTTCTAAAATTCATACACGGTTCAACCTCTGAAAAGGTAGACATTTTCAACACTAAGATGTGTGAACTACTCAACAAACATACACCAGTCAAATCCAGAACAGTGACTGATCGACCTTCTGCCCCGTGGATGACTTTGGAAATTAAACAATCTAAAAATGAAACGTAGACGAGCTGAAAGACGCTGGAGATCAACAAAGCTGAAAATTCATGAGGACATTTATAGACACTGTAACAACAAAGTGAAATCGTTAATAACATCTGCCAAATGTATGTATTATAACGGAAAAAATGAATGAATATACCACCTCTAAAGCTTTATTTTGTACAACAAATCAGTTGTCTGGTAAGAAAGATCCGGCCAGCAACAAGTTTCCCTCGAATGTACATAAAAGTGACCTTCCTGGTGTTTTTGGTCAATACTTCAGAGACAAGATATCCACGATTAGGAAAAAGAATTGACATGACTACCCGTAAACTACCATGTTTCGAAACATTTTCTGGGGTAATCTTTTATGAATTTGAGCGTGTAACACAAGAAGATGTAAGATCAATCATAATGTCATCACCCCATAACGCATGTAGTCTTGATCCGATTCCAACACCACTGCTCATCACACATCTTGATAATGCATTGGATTTAAAACTTCCATCATTAATGAGTCTCTTCAGTCTGGAGCAGTACCATCACTCTTTAAGCATGCTTTAGTTATTCCCCTTCTAAAAAAAATCAAATCTTTCCCAGGAGGAGCTCAAGAATTTCAGACCTGCCTCCAACCTTCCCTTTTTATCAAAAATCTTGGAGAAAGTTGTTTTGGTTCAATTGAAGAATCATTTAAAAGAAAACAATTTATATGAATTCTATCAATCTGCCTATCGGCAATTTCATAACACAGAAACTGCGCTATTGAAATTATATAACGACCTCTTGTGTGAGGCGAATGAGAACAAAATATCAATTCTTTCTCTTCCTGATCTTAGTGATGCCTTTGACGCTATAGATCACACTATTCTTATTGAACGATTGTTCAACACGTTTGGCCTGTCTGGCAGGGTTCTTGACTGGTTCAAGTCCTACCTGAATGGCCGTACACAATCTGTGGTTGTACATGACTCTCTTTCGTCAATTTTTAAGCTAGACTTTGGAATGCCTCAAGGTTCAGTATTGGGTCCAATCTTGTATACGTTATATACACAGCCGCTTGGAGCTGTGTTTAGAATGCACAATATGAATTATCACAGGTACGCTGACGATACACTGTTATATAAATCTGTTCCACCATCAGATGTTAAAACTTGCTTACTACCTTGGGTTTGTGCATTGATGACATCAAAAAGTGGTTGGTTGATAATAAGCTCCAGCTTAATGAAAAAAAACCCAACTGAAATTCTTTTATGTAACCCAAAGAAAAGCCATATCGCCGTAGACATTGATCATATTTGTACTGAAAATGAAAAACTGCATTTTACTAATAAAGCAAAAAACCTGGGAGTGTATTTTGATTCAAAATTGTCAATGGAACATCATATCAATTATTTATGTACCATTGTATTTTGTGAATTGCGTAGAATTGGTCATATGTCTATGTTTTTGAATGAACTGTCGCTGAAAACGCTCGTGTCATCTTTCTTGTTTTCACGCATCGATTATTGCAATGCTTTACTAGCTAACTTACCAAATACCACGGTACTCTTCACAAGTTACAACGTTTTCGAAATCATGCTGCTAGCCTTGTACTAAAGAAAAAGAAGAGAGACCACATTACTCCCATGGTAAGAACGTTGCATTGGCTTCCCGTGTCAGCTAGAATGTCATATAAAATTGCAATATTATGTCATAAATGTGTCAATAATAAAGCTCCTTCATATCTTAGTGATCTCATCCAGATTTATGTTCCATCTAGATCACTAAGATCAGGCGATCAGTATCTTTTAAGAGTTCCTAGAAAAGAGGGTAAAAAATTAGCTGAAAGATCGTTCGCCCACCTTGCTCCGTCAGTTTGGAACTCTCTTCCTCAACCCTTGAAATAGACCAAATCTGAGTCTAAATTTAAAAAATCTTTAAAGACAAATTAATTTAATTACACCCTTTTTATGTTAGTAGATTCATGTTCAATACTATGTTATGTAAATGACTATGTATCCATTTATGTATTTTGGTG
>NW_004797306.1:2144986-2146344 GCF_000002075.1 Aplysia californica
ACACACACACACACACACACACACACACAGGGGCGAAACGTTTACATAACCAAATTATCACTGACTGATTCCCTTACTTAATTTGAGAACAACGTGGCATTCAAATTAACCCACAGACCGTGAAGGACAATGGCGTTATAGATTTAAACAGCAAATGAAGCTCAGTTAATCACCAATGAGCAGTGTGCACAAACCTCGAAACTGATTCATTTCCACATAAATACCTGTTGTACCCCCCTCTCACTGAGTCTCAGGCCACCGTCATAAGCAGTCACAAGCTGCAATTGTGTATGCTCACAATTGAACTGGTAGGGTCTACATCAAACAGGACATGAGGCCTAGATCCTAACAATATCATGTTTTTTGTAAAGCTTGTTCTTTTCCTTTGAGTTTTTACTACCCTTTAATCAGGTCATGGCATGATTATGCGACTCCTGGTCGCGAAAAGCTAGATTAAAGATAGCCAAATCTGAAACCAAATTGATAATACACTTGTGGTATTGTTATCTCTGCGTCTTTGCCTTCTTTTGTGTATTCAGCTCTTTTGTCGTATTTATTGTTTTAAAAATCTTGAGAAAATTTTTCTCATCGCACGTTTGAAAGATATAATTACGTTTTAACCAAAGTGGGAATGAAAATCAATTAATTAGATATTTTCTCGATTATTTTGGCGGGTCAAAATGCTACATAGTATTATATTCAGAATTTGTTGTCATTCGCAATTCAGTGATGCCATCTTGAATAAGTAGTTTTGTTAATTTTTATGTTCCCATTGAGGGAAAGCTTTTCGAGAGTGGCCTTTTCTGAATATGTTTCTTTATATCACTTTGATTACCCCGTCAAACAAATCAGTGTTTGCCCTGCTCACACCTGTGTCTTCTAGCGCCTTGGGCATAGCGAGGACCCCAGTACCAGCCATCTCCCCCACCATGAACACGGTAGCGGTCAACACTGTGAGCCCATAGGACAGATGGCCCTCCACTTTTTCTTGTTCTTTCTTCTCTCCATCTTCCTTGGTGTTGAGTGCTTCGTACTCAGACAAACCATCCTGAGAAAAAGAATAAGAAGTCAGGTTTGTTAGTGTTCTTGTCGTTGTTATCATCGTCATTGTCTCAAGTGATATCATCAGCGTATCATCATCACTATCATTGTAGGAAAAGGAGTTTATGGAGGGATAGTTCTGAGTACATTTCGGTGAGTAAAAATTAATATTCTTTAAAAATGTTTATTAATCGGTCCAACGTTTCGCTAGGAAGGCTTCCTAAGGATCGACTTTCATCATCATCATCATCATCATCATCATCATCATCATCATCATCATCATCATCATCATCATCATCATCATCATCATAAACACA
>NW_004797306.1:2147004-2148590 GCF_000002075.1 Aplysia californica
AGAGAGAGAGAGAGAGAGAGAGAGAGAGAGAGAGAGAGAGAGAGAGAGAGAGACTTGTTGGGGAAACAAGTGCGTGGAGGTAATGAATATAACGGAAAGGCAGGGCCAATGGGAGGGGATTACAAGAATACAACGGGTGATTAGTACGTTAAGTTGTAAATTTAAGGTCCTTAAATTATGGCTCGTCGATGTTAAAGCCTGTCAGAATTTTGTGAGACTTCAAGTTCCAAATCCTTGATTCTCTTTGGTTGAGTTTGTCTTTAGTTGGATATTGGACTATTTCAATACCCTGAAGCTGCTAATCGGAGGCTCCATTGTGACCAGGACTGTTGAAATGTTGGCCGACTGGTGCACACGAGTTTTTACTGGACTGAATACCTATGGTTATTAAACCTAGCTCTTAGTGTGGTGGTAGTTTGACCTACATATTGAGTTGGACAGACTTTACAAGATATGAGGTAGATTACATTCTTGGTTTCACAAGTGATGCTGTGGGAAATTTTCCTTCTAATGTGGGGGCCTTCTACAAAGTTGGTCACTTTCATGTGAGCACATGGTTTGCATCTAGGCTTTTTGACAAGGATAATTTTGAGGCTGGCAACATGGGTTTATTGGAGGTGAGGACTTGGGTGTTACTGCTCTAGTACGAATGAGTAGTTTGTCGAAGTGCAATCAGAGGGGGATGGGGGAAACAGGCTTTCATTTTGTCTGATTTTTCCAAGATGCTTTTGTGTTGGCTGTGGATTTTATGTACAGTAGGTAGTTTTTGGTGATGAGTTGCGATGAAAAATGGTCTTTTCTGTTTGGGCTTAAGGGGTTTGTAGGTCAGAAGGGTTAAGCGGTTCAGTTTGCTGACTTTCTCGATAATGGGCATTATAAAATGTTTGCGGTACCTCCTGTGAAGAATGTTGGTTGTGACTTCCTCTATCCGTTGTTTAAAAGAATTTTCACGGGAACAAATGCGGCGGAGTCTAAGTGCACCACTATAGACCACAGACCGAAATATATGTTTGGGATGGTTCGAAGGAGGTAACGATTGGAGTCGGTAGGTTTTTTTTATACAGGTCTGTGTCAATTTGGTTATCTGAAATGAGAAGGGACATGTCCAGGAAAGAAGTGGACTTATCTGGGCTGGAATAAGTAAATTTGATGTAGTGGTGCGCCTTGTTCAGATCAGTGAGAGATTTTTGGGTTGTTTCAGAGCAACCATTGTGCAAGGCGATAATGTCATCCACGTAACGCATAAGTACAAATGGTTGATTGGTAAGAGGGGAGACGTATTTGTGCCAAAATTCAGCATTAAAAATGTTGGCATAAGAGGGGGCCACTGGAGTACCCATCGCTGAGCCGGTTGGCTCGAATTTGATTGTTGAATGAACAATTATTGAGGGTGAGGACTAGTTTCAACAGTTTGCAATTTTGCAAAGTTTGACGTGTGTTATAGGGTCCAAGGCTTCTGAGGGCTGAGCGGCAGGCCTCAATACCTTCTTGGTGTGATATTTTGTTGTACATGTTGACAACGTCTTTGGCCAGAAAGTTAGTTTCAGGAGTGAGCATGTTTTCAGAATTAAAAGTTTCTTTTTTTT
>NW_004797306.1:2150317-2154579 GCF_000002075.1 Aplysia californica
CGGAGGGGATGGCCTCATAAAAGAAGTTATGCAATTAGTTATTTAACAGGTCAGTCGTGACCCTATCTGGATAGGTCAATGAGTTAATTAATAAGAAATCAATGCTCGCCCATAACATTACCTCTCCAAACTTATGTAAGTTCTCTTGCTGTCGCAAAGTAGAGGAGAGTCCACTTCGCTAACACACGAAAACGCGCTTGAACGCGCATACACCCACATACGCGAGCATGCACGTGCTCGCACACACTCACACAAACACACACACACACATACACACACATACATACACAAACACACACACAAAAACACATACACACACATACACACTTACATACAGACATACACACACACATACACACTTACGAACACGTACACACGTACACACATGTATAAATACACAAAAATATACACATAGACACACACACACACACACACACACACACACACACACACACACACACACACATATATATATATACACAGATGTTGGCTGGTGGTTATTAAACTATCACTGCTTCCCCTCAAAAGTTGCATAAACGTGAGATGGACAAAGTAGAAGCTTCCTCTTGAGGCAGAATTGTACAGTCTTGGGAAAGACAAGGAGAGGGGGGAGGGGAGGGTGGGAGTATGGGAAAAGGATCAAGAGAGAGAGAGAGGGAGAGAGAGAGAGAGAGAGAGAGAGAGAGAGAGAGAGAGAGAGAGAGTATGGGGGGGGGGAGGAGAAAGGGAGAGGGGAAGGGAGGGAAGGGCAGATGGGGGAGATGGAGAGAGCAAAGCTGAGAGAATCTGCAGAACTAAAATTAGTATCAGTTTCCGGCACAAGTACATAATTTGGTCATCATCAAATAATAATAAATTCTATCTATCCATCTGTATATCTATCTATCTATCTATCTATCTATCTATCTATCTATCTATCTATCTATCTATTTTTTCCGCCCGCCCGTCCGCCCGTCTATCTATCTATCTATCTATCTATCTATCTATCTATCTATTATCTATCTATCTATCTATCTATCTATCAATTTTTCCGTCCGTCCGTCCGTCCGTCCGTCCATCTATAGCTGTCTATCTGTCTATCTATCCATGTCATAAATTGAACTATGGTCACATTAGTCACAAGCCACAGAAATACAAAGAAACAAATGTTAAACTGTCAAGTACAAAGGCATGACCTTACACACTCGGGCAATTTCACCCTCTCGTTGTCTTTCCCTCGGAAGAATCGAACCACTTCCGCACACTTGTTCATGGGGAAAAGATCTAATGTACACTTTCCTCTGGTGTTCCTAACACATCCGTCAAATGTTTAGAAAAGACAACGAGTTAATGAATCAAAAATGCACTTTATGACCAAATTATTTCACTCAAGAGCACAATGTTAAGTAATCGAAGGTGCTGTTCGAAATTCCAAAGACGTTGCTGAACACTAAAATTATGTTCATTTGTTTGGAGTCTTATTAGTGAGAGTTGTTTTTTTCCCCCCTATTTTACCAAGTCAACAGTTTGTACTTCGTACTGTACTCGGGAAGTTCATGAAGACTAGCCAGCGAACATTTTGGGGCGTCGGTGATATTCCCGGTTTCACATCGATGTGATAATGAACTACTTAGACACTATTTATCTGTTGAAGCTGTGTTTTAAGGGGGTTTACTTTTTAATGACCGAAAAACTGATGTTGAAGCTGTGGACAGTTCAGTAGCAGATGGTGCCTACCGCTTAATTATTCTTAACAAAGCGCACGCGGGGGTTGGGAGGTGGGGGAATACATTCCTTATTATCTGTGTCTGTAAAACTGAACAATATCTATATATATAGTAATACAGTATTATGGCCGTTAAGCATGAGTTTTGAGAGAGAGAGAGAGAGAGAGAGAGAGAGAGAGAGAGAGAGAGAGAGGGGGGGGGCAGAGAGAGAGGGAGAGAGAGAGAGGGGGGAGAGGGAGAGAGAGACAGACAGACAGACAGACAAACAGACAGACAGACAGACAGAGAGAAACTACAGAGAGAGAAACAGAGGGATATAGAAAAAGAGAAAGGGAGAGACAGAGGGAGAGAGAGAGGCGGGAGGCGGGAGGCGAGGGATGATGGTGGGGGTGGAGGGGTTAGAGACGGACAAATAGAAGTATGTTGTGTCATAGAGAGAGGGAGAGGAGAGGGGAAGGGATGAGTAAGAGGTGAAAGACAGGGGGGGGGGAGACAGAAGAGGAAGATGGGGGAGTAAATCTATGCGTGCACACAGAGACCAAACCAAAATTGAATCACTTGGTCCTGGACGTTAAATTTTGATGTCCAAATTCGCTTACATCACAAGATTCAGCCAACATTATTTCCCCCATAGCCTTCCTTGCCCATAGTCATTATCGATTACTGTATAATTCGTATATCGATACTTTCTTTTAGTTAGTTTTAGTAGAGATTTTACGGCGCTCGCAACTGCTTAAGGTCATATGAGCGCCAGAAGATTAGAGGTGTTACAAAAGAGTAACAAACGTAAAAAAGAAAAAGGGGAGATAAGGACGATAAATATTTCATAGGAAAGAAGAAGCAAACCGAACTAGAGCACCCGCCAACCACCCACGATACTTTCTCTTAACACAAGAGTCAACTCGGTGGCAAAGAGAAGAGCACGTCATTAGACCACTCACATCAGTGACTCACTCACCCACCCCCACCCCTCACCTTTCAGTGACAAGCTGCTTTAAAAACAGCTTAAGTTTGTTTCTGTGAGGGTATTACCGAACACGCAAGTCTACATTAATAAAAATTTCCATGAGTAGAGTAACGAGGAAGTAATGATAAAAAAAGAGGGCATAAACACTCCCGCTCAACCAACATCCTCACCTGTCTGTTAAATATACCCCCCAAAAAAGGGTAGAAACATGGCACGTCGTCGCTACCTTGGAATTACAAAGTGCTATCTCAACTATTTGACACCTTTGGCCGTTTTGAGTTCCTCTAATGCTTTGGGGTCAGAAGCCAAATGCTCTGTCTGCTCTATCAAAATTAGTGCTGGGCGGCCAGGTTCCCGATTCGTGAAAGCAAGAATTCGTAGGAATCGACTCCGAACCCAATTATTTTCTAATAATGTGATTTCTTCTCAGTGGTTACCGGGTTGGCTCCGAGCACCTTCAGATTTAGGTTAACCTTGATTTCGGAACACTACTAAGCATCATCTTTTATTTTTCAAAAATAAGTTCTTAAAAAAAGAAGATTTTAATGATTAAAGTAACTGGTACGGTAACTGTAATGTTGGTTTACGTAAAAAAGAGTCGGAACTTTTCTTTCGTAGCATTAATCGTGAGAATCGGTTCCGGAATCGATTCTTCGCCCAGCTCTACAAAATCGTAAGATTATTCTGAGTCGTTATCAAGATATTTAAAGAATTGCATACGAAAAAGCTCCACATGTTGTGAAATTCAACGTTTTTTACCCTTCGAATTTCTCAAAACTAGATACTGAGCAGTGAGCAGACATAACTTCGTACTTCTTGGGTCGCGACGTGTCCAGAACTACTCACAAAACGCTTCCGCTGGAGGTCCTTATGTGAGTAGTATTGTTATTAATAGTAATATAGGTTCAACGGGGGCTCTCGTGGCCTAGAGGTTAAGGTGTTTGTCTCTCATTCAATAGGTCGTGGGTTCGAATACGGAAAACGACGGAAGAGGTTCTTCTCTAAAATATTCTCCTTTCACATCCTTTCCTGTTCTCGAGCAATGTTTTGTCGTCTGCTTTTGTCTTCACTTTCTGACCCCACTCCCTAACCTCCTTTGTCCTCTCCTCTGGGCTCCTGACTCTTTCTACAGCCTTTCTACCCCTACTCATTGGCTCCTTCTTACTGCTGTCTTTCAGCCACACCCTTGATCTTATGGCAGGAAAGATTTACACCCAGTCTTCTCCGACAAAGGCGAAAAAAATTGGGAGGTCCCGTGTGCAAGTTGCGCACGTTGAATGTCCCATGGTGATCCAAAATCGATAAGAGTAGGCTTCAGCCGCCACCCTGGCAAAATCCAAAGTTTCTACCAACTGAAAAAGTGTAATGTGTCCCGAGCGCTCATATGACCTTATGCAGTTGCGAGCGCCATAACACACTTACTAAAAGAAAAATAATAATATATTAATATCGATACCCGTGGCAGAAGCGTTACGCCTCGGGGTAATAATAATAATAATGATTGCATTTATATAGCCCATATCCATGCTCAAGAGCATGCCCTATGCGCTTTACAACTATTATTACCCCAGCAGACCCCCTGAGAACAC
>NW_004797306.1:2154679-2158336 GCF_000002075.1 Aplysia californica
CTCAGAAACATTCTCAGCTTCCGAGGAAGCATACAGTGCAGGCTGCGGATTTCAAGCGCTCAAACACTATCAAACTGACAAGATCTTTCACTGTCTATAGCCGGGTACCCATTTCCACCTGGGTGAAGTGAGGAAAATTTGTGCTAAGTGCCTTTCCCAAAGACACAACGTCGGGCCCCTAACGGGATTCGAACCCACGACCTTACGGTTGCGAGTCCGAGAGCCTAACCACTAGGCCACTGACATCCCATTTTATCAATGCCGGCAAAGATGGCGATTATTCCAAACGTACTCAGACTTGTGTATGCATAGTTTCATGTTATAATAAATTATAATAAATAGTGTTTGTACAGTGCAAATTCCTGCTCAACGGCAAGCTATATGCGATTTACAATCTATATCATCACTATGATTTTGTCAAACAGACATTAACAGAGCAATAATCTTTACTTGAAAAGTGTGACTCATACTTGAGACATCAAGAACACAGGGTGGTCTTCAGCGTACTAAATTTTTGTGAATTTTTCCTCTGGTGATATGGATTTTGGCACACAAGTAAAAGAATGCTTGTGATCTTTATAAGTGGATGTGCTCTTTGTATGTGTAGCGTTTGAAACAAGTTGTAAATTGCAAGGTGTTTCATTGGAAGATTGTAAAACACAAAATATGTGGGTGGGGAAGAAAGAGAGCAGCCAGGTGTGGGGAGTGGACAAAGGAATAAGAGAGCGGACAGAGACGGAGAGGAAGAGAAAGTGGGAGGGTGGAGATAGGGAAAGCAAACGAAAGAGATATAATTTATTATTAAGAGACGATGATAGAAGTATGTACATGTGCCCGAAACTAATGTTTTAATTCAGCATGATCTTCAAGCTTTACTCTCTTCATCTCCCCCATCTCGTCTCGTCTCTCTCTCTCTCTCTCTCTCTCTCTCTCTCTCTCTCTCTCTCTCTCTCTCTCTCTCTCTCTCTCTCTCTCTCTCTCTCTCTCTCTCTTTCTCTCTCTCCCCCTTTCCCTTTCTCCCACCCTCTCCCCCGTCTCCCTCTCTCTTTTTCATACCCATCACTTTACAAAACTGGACAGACAACACTGCCCTGTGGACAAAGAAGTGGTAACAGCTGGTGCAGCGTTCAGCATTGTAGCGTCACCACAACACCTGGAAGGCTGAAGGGCTTGAGACCGTGATCGTGATAATGAATGCTTGAATGCTACCTTGCCTTGGCGGGTCTTGCTTTTACATGGTGATCCCCAACAACAACAACAACAACAACAACAACAACAACAACAACAACAACAACAACAACTGAACTTTTTTTATCTAAATATCTCGCACAAAATGTGTACTAGAATATTGTAAGTTGGAACATGTTTCATTCAAAAGTAATTTGTTTGACATAAAATTCGCAAAGAAGTGTCTTATTTTTGAAAACGGAAATGTCGTTTATAAAAAAAACACCCATAGATGCAAAATGCACCAATTTAAAAAGTCTTGTGGGGAAAGTCATGAAATAATTGGTTTGTTTTTTCCTTTCCTTTTATTTTTTTAATCTAATGTTTCTATACCTGTAACCTCTAAACAGAATTTCCTTTCTCTTACAGAGTTTAAAAAATATTGTTTAAATTGTGGAATTCCGAGAACCAATGGTCAAAATGTCCTCCTTTAGACTCGACACATTTTAACGCGTCGTTCGCAAGGTTCTGTGGTGGCCAAACACAAGGATCCATACAACCATGAGTACTCAAAGCCACACACACTGTACACCTTACAGTATGGAAGTGTTTCTAGAGACAATACAAGGGGGAGGGGGGTGAGGTTGCCCAAATAGACAGCGTTTGTGGAGTTGATATAACCTGAAAGGTGAATATATGCTCTGTCAAGGAACACAATGTCATAGAAGAAAAAAATAATGTTCATGCCTTTCAAGACGACCGAGGAATCATGAAAACATTGCTTTCCTCTGACAGCTTCGCAAACGGGAAAATATGTCACAACATGGTAGAATCAGGCTCTCGTCAATTTTTGGGCATATGAAGTTATTGGTATCATCTCAAAGCCTGTTCATTTGTCTTCCTTTAGATGAAAAAAATATCTATCTGTATAGAATAGAAATCAAAATATTTGCGGTTGAAGGAGGTCAGGGTCGCCTGGTTTCAGAGGTAAAATTAGAGAAAAAATGGCCGCCAGAATTTGGTAACTTCCATGGCCTGGGTGTCCTTCTTGGAAACTGAAATTTCACATTTTTGGTGCATTTTTTCAGTAACATTCACACAGAAATGTATTATGAAATGGACGTAAAAGGTGTTGAGCCAAAGGGGAAAATTCTTAGATTTCAATATTGTGACGAGCGCCTGGTTTCACCTACGATGCCTGACAAATGGTACAGATGAAGATCTACCTTGAGAATGTGGACCGTTGAGATGTAGGAAAGCCATTCCTGCTTACATCGTCTACGGACAGACGTCTCATGGGGCTCATCTACTGAATTCTGCACCCTGGTGACGTTTAAAGGGGTGCGAACGGCGTATGTGTTTGACCTGAAGTGGTCATTTTGTTTGGGAATTTTTAGTTTTGATTCTCTACAGGGCCTAAGTGATGGACCATTTCCACCCTTGACATGAAAGAAGGCCTTAAGGTGATTATTGTGTGAAACTTACGAAATGAGTGGTGGTCAGGAAACGTTTAATACAAAAAGCTCTCTGCTCTTTACTCATCTTAATCATGATCTCAGCAGACACAGGAAACTTGAAAGAAACTATCTGCAAACTTCTGTTGGCATGTTAGACTACTGTAGTTTTCAATATGGCGCAATCGTTGGAATTTTAGTGGTAGACCTAATGCGAACTAGTACGTCATGCTACAAAAATGAGAACAGGTGAAAATGGATTGGGTTTTTTTACGTGCTATGTAGAGCAAAACTATTCTGTGGATTTATTTAAAATGAATTTCAGACCAATTCCTTTTGACTTCCAGTTGTTGTGTACAAATTTGAAAAGCAAAACTTCAGTGTGGAGGAAAATATCAACAACAAAAATTGTACAGGTTTGGGTTTTTTTATCACCCTGTACGTTTAGCTCAGTTCCCCCCTTTACCATCGATGACATTTCCAAGGTAGGTAAAAGAGTCCATTTCTTCCAGGGGAGTGTCTACCACTGTCAAAGAAAGGCTTGAGACTTTCCCTAGCTTCACTACTTTCGACTTGCCCGGGTGTATACGTAGGTCAACACTCCATGATAGGCTGTTGGGTTCCTTGGTCTGTTCTTGCCTGCCAGCATGTGTGTGAGAGAGCAGTGCAAGATCATCGGTGAAATCCAAGTCGTCCAGTCCCTGCCACGGGACCAAATGTATTCCATTGCGCTTGACTCTGGTTTTGAACAATGATGTATCTTTATTGCTTCCAGTATGAGTCAGCGTTTCTCGTAAACATCACTCGCGCGTGAGTAAGCGATTTGGACAAAGGTTTTGTCAAACAATGCACTCTGACAGAGAGCATCCCATTTTTAAACAAAGCATCATGCTTTGAGCGCACTTTTTAAGTTACACAAGTCGGTTGCATTCACAACAGTTTATAGCACGGCTTGTTTTTGGTTAATGATCAAATCAAGTGGTTAAACGTTTTTACAACAACAGAAGGCTCCTACTGCTGCTGCTGCTGCTGCTGC
>NW_004797306.1:2159160-2163113 GCF_000002075.1 Aplysia californica
TATATTATATACCTCTCCTGCGGGCGCGCTCTCTGTCGCCTCTCGCCAGCACCGCCCCCCCCCCCCTTTCGTATCTATATCTCCATGTCTTCCCCTCCTCCCTTGCTAGAGACACTGACAGACAGACACATAGACAGATCGCGCTCTTTATCTCTCTATCTATGTCTGGAAGGAAGGAAGGAAGGAAGGAAGGAAGGCAGTAAGGAAAGAAGGAAGGAAAGAAAGAAGGCAGGAAGGAAGGAAGGAAAGAAACAAAGGGAGAGGGGAGGAAATAAAGTATGAGAAGGAAAGACAGACTAGCTGAGAGACTAAGAGAGATAAGAGAGAGAGAGAGAGAGAGAGAGAGAGAGAGAGAGAGAGAGAGAGAGAGAGAGAGAGAGAGAGAGAGAGAGAGAGAGAGAATAAGAGAAAGAGCGAGAAAGAGAGAAACAGACAAACAGACAGAGACGGAGAGACAGAAGGAGAGATAGAGGGAGAAAACCTTCTAGATAGCAAGGTACAGCGACATTCTCCACCTCCCACAACTAGAGCTGACCACTCATAAACGCCACCAGAGAACGGTAGTAAACATTATGTCCACTACACATTCTATCGTTTCCATCTCCAGCTTACACCAACCTGACAAAGCGTAGTAAGTTCTTACATTGCAACATTTGAACTCGTGGAGGAGTACGGAAAGTAAAATGTAGAGGTATGTTTACGCCCCCAGTGACACAATTTAGATCATAGTATAGGAGGCGGGCTTCCGGCCGTGCCCGCCCGCCAAGGCCAACTCGGGCTGACAGGGATACGACATCCCAGCAGAAAGACCGAGATACTCAATAAAAGTTTATCCCCACTCGGGATTCGATCTCAGGTTCCCGGCGTGCCACAGCGAAACGCCCAAGCACTTCCACAGACACCAGGAAGTAAAAAATTACAAATCGACAAAACGTATCTCGAGAACTAATTACACCTTAAACCAACGAAAGTACAACGTATTCACTAAAGTGATAAAAAGTAGTTCAAATTCAAGACCACAAAGGCCACAATGCTGGTTGTCTATGTACAATACCCAGTGCATACCGCCAGTCGATGGGATTAAGTCGGGGCTGTCCAGGTTTTTTCCTGCATGAATGAACAGAGGATCTCTCTCCCTCTCTCTCTCTCTCTCTCTCTCTCTCTCTCTCTCTCTCTCTCTCTCTCTCCCTCTCCTCTCTTTTTCAATCTCTCTCTCAAAATGTAATTCCATGTCCATCATCATGAATGGAAATGGTGTTTATGCTGTATAAAGATACATTTAAATCTAAATGACGCTAATAAGTTTTAATCTTATAGAAAATGTTGCATAATGTCCCTGTGGCATTGATGAAAAGAATAATGCCTTTTGAGCACTGAGGCTGAGCGGGAAACTGTATACAAAGGTCATCCATGCACTTTCAATGCTAATTTACTAGTCCTAATTTTGCACCGTTCTTTTTGGCATAATGATTCAATTTTAGTTCATCTGTCCTCAACTGATGATGACTATTACTATCCCAGGTGGAAGAGAAGTTATAGATGACAACAAAAGTAAAGTGAAAGAAATGATAGTAAGCAAGCAATAAGTAATGATCATAAAAGTCCCAACTTATCAAGGGTAGTAGCGACTTTTTTTTTTTTTGAAAGTGTTTTACGACCCTTGCAACTGCAGAAGGTCGTACGAGCGCACGGGATACATTACACTTTTTCCGTCGGTAGGAAATTTTGTATTTTGGCCGGATGACGACCGAAGCCTACTCTGATAGATTTTAGACCACCAAAAGATCTTTAACGTGCGCAACTTGCACACGGGACCTCCGAGATTTTTCGCCCTATTCCCAGAAGGCAAGGTGTACATTTTTCCAACCAGAAGATCAGAGGTGTAGCTGAAAGACAGTAGTAAGAAGGAGCCAGGGAGTAGCAGTAGAAAGGCTGCAGAAAGAGTCAGGAGCCCAGAAGAGGGGGCAAAGGGGGTGAGGGGGTGGGGTCAGAAAGAGGAGACAAAAGCAGACGACAGAACATTGCTGGAGAGCAAGAAAGGAGATGAAAAGAGACAATTTTAGAAAAGAAAATTTTTCGGTCTCTACTGGGATTCGAACCCGGGACCTTTGAATGAGAGGCGAACACCTTAGCCTCTAGGCCTCGAGAGCCCCCTGCAGCGCCTTTAACTTTTCCTGAAGTGGCGTGCTTACCTTCCTTAACACATTTTCATTGCTAGTTCGCTACCTCAGAATTACAAAGTTCTATTTAACAATACTGAACTTTTTCTGTCCAATTTGAGTGACTAAGACCAAGAGGTCAGAAACCCAAATGCTCTATCTGCTCTTTATCAAAATGGTAAGAATATTCGGAGTAGTTTTCAGGATATTCAAAGAATTGCATTCGAAAAAACTTGACATGTTGTGAAACTCAACATTTTTAAAGTCAAATTTCCTCAAAAACTAGGTACTGGACAAATGTAGAACTTTGTAATTCTAATTATGTATCAAGTTGGTTAAAACTTGCTATACCTTCGGCAGTGACCTTCAAGTGCTTTATTATTTTTTTAAAGACTGTTCCAAAAACAGAGTAGATGCCTTTTGCTGGGCCTGTGTAAGTGTTTCGATTCGACTGTTTTGGTTTTCTTGCCTTTCTGCTTTATAAAGTCTGCGGTTTTTTTCTTAGACACCTTGCTGCCATATAGATTTACGACGTGGTGGAATCAGGCGCTCGTCAATTTTTAAGCATGTTGAGTTATTGGTATCACCTAAAAGCTTATTTATTTGCCTTGCTTTTTACGTTTAAAAAAATCCATCTTGCATGAATAGAAGTCGAGATATTTGCAATTGAAGAAGGTGAGGTAGCCTGGTTTCAGTAGTGAAAGTTATGAGAAAATGCCCGCCAAAGTTTGGTAACTTCAATAGCTTAATTAAGAGTCCTTGGAAACTGAAAACTACATACTTTGTGGCTTTAAAAAAGGCTTCTCAGTAAAAATTCAACATGGAAATGTGTTCTCATATATGAACTAAAAGGTGCTTGGGTAAAAACAAAATTAGATAAAAATTGCAAAACTGATGGAAAAATGCCTTTTTCTTCGATTTCACTATTTTGTCGAGCGCCTGATTTCACCACGATGCCTCACATATCACGGCTGTAATTGGTCAAGACATGTGGTTTCCCACTCATCCACATCAACAGAACAGTCTGTCAGAGAAATTTTTATAATGTCTTATACATTATCTTTTTGGGGGGTGGTTTGGGGGGGGGGGGCACCAATGTTCCGCCTTTCATATACCAGTTTTAAGTTAATACCTGTAATAGCTTTTAGGAGCTGTGTTTTTGGCATTCGGGCCAAGTATCCTACCAATGTAAGCTGGGTATTCTTCAGGTGGCAGAAGATGCAAGGTGATTTTGCCCTCTCAAGAATTTCAGTGTCTTGGATTTAATCCCTCCAGAGTTTGTTTGTGTTACGTGTTTTAATACACTGTCCAGGACTCAGGTCCTTATTAAAGGGTTGAAGTAGGTGGTTTCCTTCTTCTTTCCTATCAAACCTATATCGTCCTGATCTCTCCTCTTTTTTTGTGTTTGTTACTCTCTTGTAAGGGGATCAAGGACTGGTGATGGGTCTCATTTAAATATTGAGAAATGTCTAAGCGTCTCAAACAGCTTCTCCCAATCCAGCCAACCGTACCTGCCCGTGGTGATCCCAGTTTTCACTGATACGGCTCTGGCGAATAGCAAGTTGTTGGGACCAACACCCCCCCCCCTCTCTCCCCGTTTCCTAGAGGGGTTAAAACAACAGGGTGGGAGCAGGCGTGGCCCCACAAGGTGCAGGAGGCAGAACCCACCGATGCGTGGTAGACAGACGATATGCTCTTCACTAACACACCCCTACTCTCCCTTAAGAGGGTGTCTAATCTACCTAACACCCCTACTGCTTTTTATCAACACACCCTCTGTGGCTGAGAAGAAAC
>NW_004797306.1:2163213-2173028 GCF_000002075.1 Aplysia californica
CTGTCAGAGAACATTTTATAATGTCTTATACATTATCTTTTTTTGGGGGGGGGTGGGGAGGGGGGGCACCAATGTTCCGCCTTTCATATACCAGTTTTGAGTAAATACCTGTAATAGCTTTTAGGAGCTGTGTTTTTGGCATTCGGACCAAGTATCCTACCAATGTAAGCTGGGTATTCTTCAGGTGGCAGAAGATGCAAGGTGATTTTGCCCTCTCAAGAATTTCAGTGTCTTGGATTTAATCCCTCCAGAGTTTGTTTGTGTTACGTGTTTTAATACACTGTCCAGGACTCAGGTCCTTATTAAAGGGTTGAAGTAGGTGGTTTCCTTCTTCTTTCCTATCAAACCTATATCGTCCTGATCTCTCCTCTTTTTTTGTGTTTGTTACTCTCTTGTAAGGGGATCAAGGACTGGTGATGGGTCTCATTTAAATATTGAGAAATGTCTAAGCGTCTCAAACAGCTTCTCCCAATCCAGCCAACCGTACCTGCCCGTGGTGATCCCAGTTTTCACTGATACGGCTCTGGCGAATAGCGAGTTGTTGGGACCAACACCCCCCACCCCTCCCCGTTTCCTAGAGGGGTTAAAACAACAGGGTGGGAGCAGGTGTGGCCCCACAAGGTGCAGGAGGCAGAACCCACCGAAGCGTGGTAGACAGACGATATGCTCTTCACTAACACACCCCTACTCTCCCTTAAGAGGGTGTCTAATCTACCTAACACCCCTACTGCTTTTTATCAACACACCCTCTGTGGCTGAGAAGAAACCAGACAGTTTAAGAGTGTCTGGGTGCAGGGGACGGACCGAGTGGAGTGCCTGACTTGCCTTCTGACCGTGGACCTCTTAGTAAAGGCACAACGACCCAGGACGTCACGATCCAATAGCTTTCCCACTTGGTCGGTACCTAATGCAAAAATAGAAAACTTTAGCCAGTAGCCATTGGTGGCGGGTAATGGGCAACGTGAACCCTACAGAAATTACACGGTCACAGGGCAGTTAGGTCTTTCCAGTCTCATGAAAACCCCTGGTACCCTCCTATCCTCAACATAAATGGCCGCTTCTCAGAGTGGGCAGGCAGTCCACAGACATCCCAATGCCAAGACACAAAGAAAGAAACTACATGCGAGCTCGGATGTCGCCTCGTTAAACAAGGTCCGCGCCAGGCAGCACAATCACCGGGCGGCTCTGAGCGACAAGTCCGCTCCTGGTGATACACACAGAAACAGTGCTAAACCAGTAAGGAAAAGCTCTCGACGTGAGAAGGGAGCCAATTACATCCCCAACGAGAAGGAGGGTTCCCTCAGCATCTGTGGTTTGAGGAACAAGAAAACAGAACTCCTCAAAGTCCTGAAGGACAGGCACATTCGTGTTGCCCTCCTTCAAGAAACCCTACACAAAGGTACGGACCTGAACCTCACACAGGATACACCAGTTACGCCTGCACATGCACAGGATGCTGCGGTGTAGTCACTTACCTGTGAAACGATGTTCAAGGAGATGTCGTACACTTATCATTTGCCCAACCGACAGATATCCTGAAGGCCACCGTATGGCACATTGGTAGGAAGTACACACTTTACAATGTTTACAGCCCCCCACAGACGACATGCGACTTGTTTGATCTACAAGCAGACAGCCTACAATGAGAAAACTATTTGTGCGGGTGACTTCAATGGCCACTCACCTGAATGGGGCTACGTCAACTATAACGGCACATGCCGAAAGATTGATGAGCTGTGCGAAACCAGCAACCTATCTGTGTTACAAGATGTCAACTCTTACCTTACTTCACAGAGCCCACTTGACTCCCAGCCGGCCTGATCTCACCATCTGCTCATTCGACATTAAAAACTCCTGTGGCATCCAAGTGACTGATGACATAGGAAGTGATCAGAGACCTATCCTTACACAGATCACCTCCACTCCTGCGTTGAACCACCCTCAGAGGACTCGATGGAACTTTAAGAAAGCCAAATGGGAAGAATACGAAAAGACCTCGGACGTATTGCTCTCTGGCATAGCAGAAACAGAAGATGCTGATCTTTTTAATGAACAAGTAACCCAAAGTATTCTTAAAGCTGCATCTCTGCACATTCCACGGGGATGCCGAACGAAGAATCTTCAAACCTTTTTGGAGTGTAAAAATCCAGACTGCTGTGGCAGAAAGAGAGAAAGCCAGACAGTCATTGGAATAATCACCATCACCAATAACCAAAACACACTACAACAAGACTTGCGCTCAGGTGAAAGTGACAGTAAATAAAAGTCAAAAAAGAGAAATGGACTCAAACCTGCAAAGATCTTGACCTTCGCCACAATGGAACAAAGACTTGGTCCCTTGTCAACAACCTCTCGGGAGATAAACAAAAGAGCAACCCCAAACCCGTTTTCCTTTCAGGCAGCACCATCACTGAAGACCAGAAGAAAGCCGAACATTTTAACTGGTTTTTCACCTCTGTAAACAGGGCAGGCAGACTAACCGAGGATGATAGGCTCCTCATAAACAGTGCTAAGCATAAAGAAAAAGCTCCTACTGTGAACAACTCGCTTTTTGAAGAGGATTATAGCATGGTGGGACTCAGTCAGGTCCTCAAAAAGCTAAAGGAAAAGAAAGCCCCAGGACCAGATAAAATACACAACGAAATGCTGTACAACCTTGGTGCTTAAGGGAAAGAAGATCTTCTTTCCCTGATAAATACCACGTGGAGAACGAGTGGAGTACCAAAGGCATGGAGGATTGCCCAGATTATACCGCTTCTGAAAAATGGGAAAGCACTTGGAGAAGCGAAAAGCTACCGACCTATCTCATTAACATCATGTATCAGTAAGCTTGCTGAAAGAATGGTGAACAACCGCCTTTACTGGTACCTGGAAAACACCAACAGCTTGAACCCACACCAAGCAGGTTTCAGAAAATGCAGCAACACAGAAGATCAACTTTTTAAACTGAGTCAAGACATCCAGGATTGATTTCAGGAGACTAAACACACTGTCGCCATCTTTGTAGATCTCCAGCAGGTGTACGACAGAGTGTGGAGAAAAGGCCTACTCCTGAAAATGATGGACCTCGGGATACATGACAAACTTAACAAATGGATCAAGTTCTTCCTGTCGGATTGAAATATTGAAATCAAGGTAAACAATGCCCACTCGTCTAGAGAAGTACTCGAGGAAGGCCTACCTCAAGGTTCCTGTTTGAGTTGCACTTTGTTCCTGATCTTCTTTAATGACGTAACGAACGTGCTGAAATCAGAAAAGACTTTTTATGCTGATGATCTTGCTCTCGGGCAGACACATCACAGCACGATAGTAGGAGCAGGGAAAAGATTAAATGAAGACCTCAAGAGGCTCCACAATTACTGTCAAAAATGGAAACTTAAAATAAATTGCACGAAAACAGTACACACCATCTTTACGAAGAGTTATAAAGCAGCTAAAGAAAATCTCCAACTAAAGATAGGAAATGAAAATCTCCCCAAAGAAGAACATTCAGCTTACCTAGGAGTTAAACTTGACAATAATCTAACCATGAAAAGCCAAGTGGAGAACATAAGGAACAAGGAAAAAAAGACTCCAACTTAAAACAAAACTCTGAAGCAGTTCATGGGGATCAGACAAACAAACTCTGAGAGCTCTATACCATGGTTATGTCCGACCTTCCCTGGAATACAGCAATAGCCTACTCACTATGTGTAGTGCAACTACTTGCAACACCCTTGACATGGTCCAAAACAATACCCTTCGTTTTATAAATGGTAGCATGAGATCCACACCTACCGCCGCATGTGAAATCTTTTCAATGTTGAACCCCTGGAAATCCGCAGAGATAAAGCAGTTTTGGAGCTCTATGAAAGAACTAAAAGAATATGCCCCAACCACCCAAACAGGAAATTAGTAGAAACATGGAAACCAATTAAACGAATTCAACAAAAGTCAATCATTCATCACATCACTGAACTAAGGGAGAGACACCATCTACCACAAAACAGAAAAGAAACCAAAAGAGTAAACCAAAACATCTCTCCCCACCTTTCTTTCAAAAAGCCAATCATTACAACATCTCTTAGAGACAATAGCACAAAATCTTCAGACCCAGTGACGCTGATGCTTGCATCACATTAAACAATCGACAGCTATTCAGATGACTGGATAACGTCTATACAGACGGCTCAGCATTCAAAGGCACAACCAAAGCCGGATATGGAATACCAATACAGTACCCAGATGGAACCTCTGCAGCCTGTGGAGAGAAATGCAGCAACTACGATGCAGAAATGATGGCAGTTGAAACAGCACTGTACCATCTCCGCACATCCTGGAAAAGCACAGATTATTGTGATTTTTACTGACTCACTATCAGTCTTACAAGCCATAGAAAATGACCATCATCTAAACCAAGATTTGACTCATATACTGTTTGGCTCCCATTATCTGATAACATTCTGTGGCATCGACCTAGTAATGCAGTGGGTCCCCGGACACTCAAACATACCTGGAAATGACAGAGCAGACACACTTGCCAAACGGGGATTTAACAGGAACAACCCAACATTCCAACTTCATACAACACTCTAAAACGAATAATTAAAAGCAACAACAAACAAGATTGTATGAACGGATGGGCCCTGGGAAAGACAGGCAGAGCAGTTTTCATTGACAGCACACTCTATGGAACATTACAGCAACTGCAGCAAACCTGCACTTATCACTACAAGGGTGACAGCTCAGCTGTTGCTGGATCGATAACAACAACAAAACAACATACTCTCTTGTAAAACCTCTAATCCTCGGCACTTGTGTGAACTTATTGTGTTGCAAGCGCCGTAAAACTCTTATTATGACAAAACACAAAGTAGAGGAGTCCATAAATGTCATAAAAACCCTGAACTTCAGTTTAATTGCAAAAGTTTTGATTTTAGGTTCAATAGTTTCACTATCAACTCTAAAACAACTCCTACAAAAAGGAGGATGATTGTAACGTCGGAAGGTGGTCAAATTAAGCAAAATGACGTCATCACAGACAACTAATTACAGAAAATATAAAATGTATCAAAACACCATCATGTAGCACCTCGTTTTAAAGGTCTTGATGAGTTATATCTGAATCCATGAAAATAACTATAGTATTGTCCATTCCGTGCGAAATATTTGGTATCTAATCGTCACAGTCAGCAAGAGGCTCTGGAGAGGAAGAGTTTAAGCAGCTGATTCCTTTGCACTCTCCACATGCTAGTGAACACTCAAGTTCATGTTTTCTGCACGTGCATCACTTTGAACAACAGTCTGACTTGCAATTGCACAGGATCATCTTCAATATAGATGTTGTTCCTGTAGTGTCTGCATCAGCTGAAGGTAAATGTACACCGATTTAGAATACAGAGAGTGCCCAGAGGCAGCAAGATAAGGGAGCATTTCTTTCATGGAATTAAGATGTAAGTTCCAGTTTCCGGTTCTTTCACCCTCGATGAATCTCCTCAGTATATCCAGCATCTCCATATATTGAAGCCAAAGACGTGACTTCGTGTGACTAGTAAGAAGCTTTGATTTAGTTTCAGCAAATTTTGTTTCTATCTAGTCAAGTTCTTGACTTGAGGCTACAACGGGTGAGGATACCTCTTTCTTCACTACCTGATCAAAACGCCGAAGACAAGATGAAAGATCTGAATCATTAATTATTATTTTTCATCTCATTTTTAGAGCATGTGTTGTCTCCTTCTTCCATTTCCTCACCTTCTGAAGCAGAGATCTCCCTTGTTTTGCCAGGGGCTGTTGTAGCTGAGTCTATTTCTTCTTATACGATTGACGTGAGAGCGATGTCGAAAGTACTGGAGGCCAGTGGGGCATTCAATACTGAATCAACGAGAAGGTGTCCCCTCACAGCTCTGGCGACTGCCTTTCCTGAGAGCATAAAAATTGCACAACGGCATATGGAGCATATATCACTTCGAGGAACTCTCGCAGTCCAGACCCTGTCATCAGATGACCGATGGTTCCCAGGTAGCTCATCTGCATTATTAAACCCACCCAGTTGTAATTTTAATGAACCTAGGCGACTGTCAGCAGGCTCACTGTCAACAATAAGCTGAGCTTTTCACCAAAGAGGTTGATCAAATGTGAGCACATGCTTGACCTTGTGTTTGGCTGCTCCGTTCGATACAAAGTGGAGAGTGGAATATATGCAACTCATGTTTTTGGGCGGCATGTCGATCATGGGCAAGAAGGTGATCGTGCTCTGACCAAGATAACTTCCTTCTGATACTGTTTACATCAGTCCAAACCAACCAATACGCGGTATTCGTAGAGGCCATGAAACTTTCCATAATAGGTCTAGTTTTTTTGTGATGTCTTCAAACCTGAATTCCTGAAGCTCTTCATACTTAACGAGATGTCAATCTTTGATGAACTGAAAAAGTGGACAGGGATCTGAACATGGGTGGATGTTTGAAGTGCAGTTACACTAGTATCTCGACGTATCAGCCTGGAAAGCTTCTCACTTGGGGTTGCGGTTCCAATGATTCCCACCCCATGGAAGGTTCATAAACCGTCCAGTGTTCTAAGGTTGTGATCAACATTGTCTGCCACAAACTGTATAAAGCTGTCACAACTTACACCAGAAAGACCTGTGCCTTGACTGGAGGCTGCACACTGTTCGAAGCACTGAACTTCATGATAAGAGGAACTGAATCCAAGACTGTGAAACAAGTCAATTAGAGCCCGGGATCCATGAAGGTGATGCAGTGGCACACCTCATTGCTTGCATCATGCATAGCTTAACCAATGGAAGCTGTTTTTAATTGTGTTTCCTTCTTTTTCTTCATTAAAAGTCTGTAGAAATAAAACGAGTGAAGCTGGTAAATAATTTATATTTTCTTCAAGATCACCGACCACTTCTCTAGTGGGGTAACACTCTTTTGAGTAGTGTAGATCCCTTACGTCTGCTAAGATTTGTTTTGCGGCGGTGTGTATGATCCTAAACTTTTCTGTGGAGATTTCACTTTCTTTTTGTTGTTTCCAATATTGGTCTGATATCTTTTCAGCAGTCATCCGGATTGTGACAACACTATCCCTGCCCTGAAATTTGTGATGACAATGTCACTATCCACAGTTTTCATTAACTTCTTCTTCATGTACTCTTTAGAGTAAGGCTCTTCACCTCCCAGATACTCCCGCATTTTCTGGCACAAGTCACCCACTGTTTGCTGCTCGTTGTCATTCTCTTTCAGGAAAGAGACTACTTTGGAAAAGGCTGTGAGTCGATCCTCGTCTTCAGACCGTCCTTTCTTGTTTTTTCCTTCTGAGCCATGTGCTTGAAATGCCAATGGAATATTTCTCCCAGTTCTGAAATTTATATTGCATTGTTGATGATAGACTGCATCAGCTGCATGCAAATCCTGAGCATATTCAATGCGCCCTTTCACTGTTTCAGCCCACTTGTCGTTAGGGCCTCGTAGTAAACACAACAGTTCCAAGTTAGCCTGATAGCTCGATGTGCAGACTTGATATAAAAGAAATATCGCCTTTCTTTCTCTGGTCTCTTGTAGATCTCCCACAAAGTAGGCAGTCATTGGCAAAGTCAAATTTAGTGGTTGAAGAGCGAAGACTAGCTTTCTTTGGAGCTGACCTATGCTCTCTTTTCCTTCTCAAATCTCGCTTAATTCCATTTTCATTACAGTAGTCATGACGACACTTGGTGTGCAGAATCTGGCCAGGATAAAAGTCAAGCCTATTTTCACCTCTCGCACATACTTGCCTTCTATAGACCGCAACACCTTTTTGTGTCACCATATTTGTTTCCTGGCCGTCACCCAGGGATTGATTACACAGAGCACAAATTATGTCTCTGTCTGAGGGACCTGCAGCAAAAAATTAACAAGTAAAACGATGTCAGAGTACAGCGTAATAGTAACAATAAAATGATAATAACCATAAAATTAATATTATTATTATTTTTATTAATATTATAAAAATAATAATAAGTTGATGTCACAAGGACACAAAAACACCACCACCATACCATCATCAACAATAAGGGCATTAATGAGTAACAGAAAAATATGGTTTGTCCTTTACAATAGTCATAATCGTTATTAAGGACAATAATATTAGTACATATACCAGAAAAATAACAAAACTATAATGAAACAAAACAATGGGGGCAGAATCCAATTTTTTAATTTTTTTTATTGCATCAGCCGGGACTTGAATCAGGGACCTCTAGATTGTCAGGTAAGCGATTTACTCACTGCGCTACCATGTCACCACAAAATAATGTGGTTTTTAAGGGTTTTTAATGTTGCGGGGTTTGTCATCATATCGGCTTCAGACGAGCACGATCATTGTTCTCGATGTAAATGCTCAGAGGCGAAGCGTCTATATAATCAAATAATCACTGCTTCCCTTCCTAATTTTGAAACATTGTCGCAGTCAAATTCACTCATAGACGTAAACCTCATAAATTAAATGTGAAAAGACGTTCATAATCACAAATGAACAATAGACTATGCCTAACCTTCAAAACCGTTTCATTGCCACAGAAATAGCCTGTTCGCCCCTATCGGGCCACTCCATAAGCAGTCACAAGCTTTGATTAAGTAAGCTTAAAGTGAGGCTGGAAGAGTCAACCAATAGATTTGAAGGGAACATGTGCATAGCAGTCAGAATTGTTTCATTGTCGCATATACCCTGTTCACCCCTTTCGGGCCACAGTTATAAGCACCCAGACGCGCTGATTATCTAAGCGAACTATTACACTGGTCGAGTCTACCTCACAGATGTGAGGGGAACTAACTCCTAATAATCATTTGACTCCTGATACCACACTGCTAGTGTTTGTTTTTTTCCTCGACTTTTTAACGTCCTATAATCAGATCGTGACCTCGATTATGACAGCGGCTCCTGGCCGCGAAAAGCTAGACAAAAAACAGCCAAATGTGAAATAAAAAATTAATAATTGGCGTGCTCTACCAAAGTGTTTCGGCTGTCTGGTATAACATGCCATTGTAGTGTTGACATCTGTGCTTCTTTCCTTGGTGTTCGTGTGTTCAAATCTAAAGTTAAATTTAAGGTTAGTTAGAATAAATATTTAATGAAATACTTTCCCGATTATTTTAGCGGTTGAACAAGCAAACAACATGAATTCAGGATTTGTTTTCATTCACAACTCAGAGTTGTCGCCTCCAGTGCCAGTAAGATTCTTGTGACTTGTGTGAGTGTGATATCTCCAGGCCCTATCTGGTCCCATTTCACTTTGATTACCCTGTCAAACAAGTCAGCCTTCGCCCCTGTAAATGCTGTACAATTATGGATAAACAAATACAAACTGCTAAGAGTGATGATTAGTGTTTTTTACCAAATGATAAATTTGATGGATTGCTTTCAACATGATCACGTTGCGTCGCCATGGTCTACCAGTGATGTGTTTATTTATTATTATTAGCAGTCATCACAAACCACGGTAATTAATTGGGTATTCCCAATTAATTGATCATTGATCTATTTGTAGCTCGTCTTAAACTAAAAATAAACCAGGATCACTGCGCCAGCCGCATTACTATGGAAAAATTTAGCATGGCGCGTAGATAAATGAGTTCTCGAGATTAAACGGATTTTTAGACATCCCACGAACATTACATTTTTCGCCTTTTTTTACATGTTAAACAAAATGATAACAGCAAACAAATGCAACAAATTTAAATTCTTTTGCAATTAAATTGAAGTGAAAGACTGATCTAAAGGGTTGATAAAAGGACAGCGTTATACACACGGGGCTCTGACGTCAGACACGTCCCAAATTCTATCTCTCAGCCTCTAGTAAG
>NW_004797306.1:2173128-2178075 GCF_000002075.1 Aplysia californica
ATCTCATTTTTAGAGCATGTGTTGTCTCCTTCTTCCATTTCCTCACCTTCTGAAGCAGAGATCTCCCTTGTTTTGCCAGGGGCTGTTGTAGCTGAGTCTATTTCTTCTTATACGATTGACGTGAGAGCGATGTCGAAAGTACTGGAGGCCAGTAGGGCATTCAATACTGAATCAACGAGAAGGTGTCCCCTCACAGCTCTGGCAACTGCCTTTCCTGAGAGCATAAAAAATTGCACAACGGCATATGGAGCATATATCACTTCGAGGAACTCTCGCAGTCCAGACCCTGTCATCAGATGACCGATGGTTCCCAGGTAGCTCATCTGCATTATTAAACCCACCCAGTTGTAATATTAATGAACGTAGGCGACTGTCAGCAGGCTCACTGTCAACAATAAGCTGAGCTTTTCACCAAAGAGGTTGATCAAATGTGAGCACATGCTTGACCTTGTGTTTGGCTGCTCCGTTCGACACAAAGTGGAGAGTGGAATATATGCAACTCATGTTTGTGGGCGGCATGTCGATCATGGGCAAGAAGGTGATCGTGCTCTGACCAAGATAACTTCCTTCTGATACTGTTTACATCAGTCCAGACCAACCAATACGCGGTATTCGTAGAGGCCATGAAACTTTCCATAATAGGTCTAGTTTTTTTGTGATGTCTTCAAACCTGAATTCCTGAAGCTCTTCATACTTAACGAGATGTCAATCTTTGATGAACTGAAAAAGTGGACAGGGATCTGAACATGGGTGGATGTTTGAAGTGCAGTTACACTAGTATCTCGACGTATCAGCCTGGAAAGCTTCTCACTTGCGGTTGCGGTTCCAATGATTCCCACCCCATGGAAGGTTCATAAACCGTCCAGTGTTCTAAGGTTGTGATCAACATTGTCTGCCACAAACTGTATAAAGCTGTCACAACTTACACCAGAAAGACCTGTGCCTTGACTGGAGGCTGCACACTGTTCGAAGCACTGAACTTCATGATAAGAGGAACTGAATCCAAGACTGTGAAACAAGTCAATTAGAGCCCGGGATCCATGAAGGTGATGCAGTGGCACACCTCATTGCTTGCATCATGCATAGCTTAACCAATGGAAGCTGTTTTTAATTTCTTCATTAAAAGTCTGTAGAAATAAAACGAGTGAAGCTGGTAAATAATTTATATTTTCCTCAAGATCACCGACCACTTCTCTAGTGGGGTAACACTCTTTTGAGTAGTGTAGATCCCTTACGTCTGCTAAGATTTGTTTTGCGGCGGTGTGTATGATCCTAAACTTTTCTGTGGAGATTTCACTTTCTTTTTGTTGTTTCCAATATTGGTCTGATATCTTTTCAGCAGTCATCCGGATTGTGACAACACTATCCCTGCCCTGAATGTTTGTGATGACAATGTCACTATCCACAGTTTTCATTAACTTCTTCTTCATGTACTCTTTAGAGTAAGGCTCTTCACCTCCCAGATACTCCCGCATTTTCTGGCACAAGTCACCCACGGTTTGCTGCTCGTTGTCATTCTCTTTCAGGAAAGAGACTACTTTGGAAAAGGCTGTGAGTCGATCCTCGTCTTCAGGCCGTCCTTTCTTGTTTTTTCCTTCTGAGCCATGTGCTTGAAATGCCAATGGAATATTTCTCCCAGTTCTGAAATTTATATTGCATTGTTGATGATAGACTGCATCAGCTGCATGCAAATCCTGAGCATATTCAATGCGCCCTTTCACTGTTTCAGCCCACTTGTCGTTAGGGCCTCGTAGTAAACACAACAGTTCCAAGTTAGCCTGATAGCTCGATGTGCAGACTTGATATAAAAGAAATATCGCCTTTCTTTCTCTGGTCTCTTGTAGATCTCCCACAAAGTAGGCAGTCATTGGCAAAGTCAAATTTAGTGGTTGAAGAGCGAAGACTAGCTTTCTTTGGAGCTGACCTATGCTCTCTTTTCCTTCTCAAATCTCGCTTAATTCCATTTTCATTACAGTAGTCATGACGACACTTGGTGTGCAGAATCTGGCCAGGATAAAAGTCAAGCCTATTTTCACCTCTCGCACATACTTGCCTTCTATAGACCGCAACACGTAATAGTAACAATAAAATGATAATAACAATAAAATTAATATTATTATTATTCAGAGCACAAATTATGTCTCTGTCTGAGGGACCTGCAGCAAAAAATTAACAAGTAAAACCATACCATCATCAACAATAAGGGCATTAATGAGTAACAGAAAAATATGGTTTGTCCTTTACAATAGTCATAATCGTTATTAAGGACAATAATATTAGTACATATACCAGAAATTAACAAAACTATAATGAAACAAAAACAATGGGGGCAGAATCCAATTTTTTAATTTTTTTTATTGCATCAGCCGGGACTTGAATCAGGGACCTCTAGATTGTCAGGTAAGCGATTTACTCACTGCGCTACCATGTCACCACAAAATAATGTGGTTTTTAAGGGTTTTTAATGTTGCGGGGTTTGTCATCATATCGGCTTCAGACGAGCACGATCATTGTTCTCGATGTAAGTGCTCAGAGGCGAAGCGTCTATATAATCAAATAATCACTGCTTCCCTTCCTAATTTTGAAACATTGTCGCAGTCAAATTCACCCATAGACGTAAACCTCATAAATTAAATGTGAAAAGACGTTCATAATCACAAATGAACAATAGACTATGCCTAACCTTCAAAACCGTTTCATTGCCACAGAAATAGCCTGTTCGCCCCTATCGGGCCACTCCATAAGCAGTCACAAGCTTTGATTAAGTAAGCTTAAAGTGAGGCTGGAAGAGTCAACCAATAGATTTGAAGGGAACATGTGCATAGCAGTCAGAACTGTTTCATTGTCGCATATACCCTGTTCACCCCTTTCGGGCCACAGTTATAAGCACCCAGACGCGCTGATTATCTAAGCGAACTATTACACTGGTCGAGTCTACCTCACAGATGTGAGGGGAACTAACTCCTAATAATCCTTTGACTCCTGATACCACACTGCTAGTGCTTGTTTTTTTCCTCGACTTTTTAACGTCCTATAATCAGATCGTGACCTCGATTATGACAGCGGTTCCTGGCCGCGAAAAGCTAGACAAAAAACAGCCAAATGTGAAATAAAAAATTAATAATTGGCGTGCTCTACCAAAGTGTTTCGGCTGTCTGGTATAACATGCCATTGTAGTGTTGACATCTGTGCTTCTTTCCTTAAGTTAAATTTAAGGTTAGTTAGAATAAATATTTAATGAAATACTTTCCCGATTATTTTAGCGGTTGAACAAGCATACAACATGAATTCAGGATTTGTTTTCATTCACAACTCAGAGTTGTCGCCTCCAGTGCCAGTAAGATTCTTGTGACTTGTGTGAGTGTGATATCTCCAGGCCCTATCTGGTTCCATTTCACTTTGATTACCCTGTCAAACAAGTCAGCCTTCGCCCCTGTAAATGCTGTACAATTATGGATAAACAAATACAAACTGCTAAGAGTGATGATTAGTGTTTTTTACCAAATGGTAAATTTGATGGATTGCTTTCAACATGATCACGTTGCGTCGCCATGGTCTACCAATGATGTGTTTATTTATTATTATTAGCAGTCATCACAAACCACGGTAATTAATTGGGTATTCCCAATTAATTGATCATTGATCTATTTGTAGCTCGTCTTAAACTAAAAATAAACCAGGATCACTGCGCCAGCCGCATTACTATTGAAAAATTGAGCATGGCGCGTAGATAAATGAGTTCTCGAGATTAAACGGATTTTTAGACATCCCACGAACATTACATTTTTCGCCTTTTTTTACATGTTAAACAAAATGATAACAGCAAACAAATGCAACAAATTTAAATTCTTTTGCAATTAAATTGAAGTGAAACTGGATTAAGACTGATCTAAAGGGTTGATAAAAGGACAGCGTTATACACACGGGGCTCTGACGTCAGACACGTCCCAAATTCTATCTCTCAGCCTCTAGTAAAACGCTTACATAGGCCTACTACAACACTTAGGTCCTACAAATGCAGAAGATTAGAGGTCTTACAGGAGTGTAACAAATACAAAAAAGAAGGAAAAGAAATAGAGACAATATATGTTTGGTTATAGGAAAGAGGAAGCAAACCACAACAGAGCACCCGCCAGCCACCACTTTCACAGTCTACGAAATGCAGAACTAGTTTTATGTATCCTGGAAACAACTTCAGCATCAATCCTGACATTAGTAGAAAGGACAACCCCAAGATAGATAACGTTCCCTACTGCCTTGAGCTGGCTATCGCGCTCTTTGATGACCTGCGCGGGGGGAGGGGGGGGGGAGTCGATGTTTGTTGGCATTTCAGCAGGTTGGTGGAGGTGGTCAAGTTATTTGTGTGCTGGCGGTGAGCCCACACTTGTCACATGCACTGCATGAAGAAATAATCCATACCACATTGTTGCATGCTAATTTCGTCATGTGATAATAGGGCACAGTGATCTGCAAACATGAGGTCACTATAACAATTAGAACCTTTACAGGTTGGGTTTTTTTCTTTCTTTTGTTTTGTTTTGAGCAGCCGCCTCTTAACAGGAATTGGTTGAAAATCTTTGCATTCACAGACACAGAGTTGGGGTTGATGTGCTAGACAAGAGAGATAAATAAAAGATGGATAAATCATTATTGTCCACATCCTGACACTCTCTCTCTCTCTCTCTCTCTCTCTCTCTCTCTCTCTCTCTCTCTCTCTCTCTCTCTCTCTCTCTCTATCTATCTATCTATCTATCTATCTATCTCCCCCCTCTCTCTCTGTCTCTCTGTCTCTCTCCGTCTCTCTCTGTCTCTCTCTCTCTCTCCTTATCTATGTATTTATCTATTCGTATCTCTATCTTTCTCTATCTACCTATCTATCTATTTATCTATCTATCTATCTATCTATCTATCTATCTATCTCTCTCTCTCTCTCTCTCTATATATATA
>NW_004797306.1:2179774-2181351 GCF_000002075.1 Aplysia californica
CAACGTAACTCTTTTGCATTTTAAAAAAAATCAGAAGTCTTAGCACTGTAGACTCTCTTTTCACTTCAGTTCAGTACTTTTGTTCTCTTCTCTTACTTAGTGCTTAGACTTGACCGTAGTATAGATTTAGTTCTAGATCTAGATCTAGATTCTAGATCTAGAACTAGAAGAAAGAAGAATCGGGAAGGATTTCTACCTGTTCTGTACCTTGGTCTCCAAAATCCGTATGTAGATCTAGACGTACATTTAAATTACGACTAAATAACAAGCAAGCATAGAATGATCATTCCTTTTTCTTAAAAAAAAATCATCCACTCACACCAGAATCTACTTTACTTTAGTTAGATCTAGAATCTAGATCTAGGTCTACATTAGATAGAGTCTAGTCTAGTATTAAAATTTTAGTAACCCATCACCATCGTGCCCGTGTGTACATCAGTGAAGGAGCAATATCTCTAATGGGCCTGTCTGTTCCCAGTGTCACTGGGAATAGTTTCTGGGCCTATTCCCAATGACACTTGGAATATACATGTAGTACTTTCCTTTTTTAAAACACTAACATACTGACAAGATCTTTCACAGTATATGGCTAGGTACCCTTTCCCACCTTGGTGAAGTGAGGAAAATTCGTGCAAAGTGTCTTTCCAACCCTAGTGTCTTTAGGCCATTCCCAAAAGGGAGGGGGGGGCATTATCATCTCGAGTTCTTATGCACAGTAGAATTGTAAATGTAAATGGGATGATTCCTCAAAACTGTGCCTGAACTGCAACAGAGAATTGCTGCTTTTTCTTTTCTAATCATTACTATCGTCATTTTTCCTCTACTTCTTTTGTACGTTTGTCACACGCTTGTGACCTGCTATTATCGGGGTGCCTTGATAGTCGAAGCAGACTTTGTGCTGTTGAAGCTGGAGGTGAGCAGAGTAAGTCTGATTCCATGTAGCCTAAGTGCAAGGACTTCTCTGTTGACATCCACCCTTTGGCGCTCATATGACCGTATGCAGTTGTGAGCGCCGTAAAACCTCTACCAAAACAAAACTAGGCGTCTTTTGCGAAGGCACAGCGTCGGAACTGAGGCTTTACTAACCGCCGAACCCGCAACCTCATGATAACAAGTCCGGTAGTCTAACCACTAGACTACCGACGCCACATAAAATATGCAACAGTCCTTCGTTGAGCATGTGTCTGGTCTTCAACTGTCTATCTAATCCCTTTTGTCGACGTTTAGTGCTGTACCAGAGAAAGGGCAGGTCACTTCAATGGCAAAATAGCTAGATCTATTCTGCTGGCAACTGGCAAGCTGTTCAACTTTTATAAGCCAAAAAAGCAAAACATTTCAGAAGAGACAAAAAAATCTCAAACCTTTTTCATTATTCTAACAATTTTTTCAACTTAATCTGTTCTTGCCTTTTCCATCATTTAGAATTTCAATTTCAATAGAATATTTTGGAGCACATGCAACAGATACCACTGTTTAAAAAACCTAAAATTTTTGTTTTGTTTTGTTCGACTTCTTGTTCTATTGTACACAGCTGTCATTGGCTGTTCCAAAACGGGACTCCCTCCACCAAGCCAGCC
>NW_004797306.1:2181577-2182471 GCF_000002075.1 Aplysia californica
AGGAGGAGGAGGAGAAGGAGGAGGAGGAGGTGAAGGAGAAGGAGAAGGAGAAGGAGAAGGAGAAGGAGAAAAAGAAGAAGAAAAAGAAGAAGAATTTGGGCCTCACTGGAAATCAGAACGTCCGTCCGTTTTACCGTTAGAGTTACCCAAGTTTTTTTCCACTTTGTACTTTGTATAAGAGATCCGTAAATACCAATGCTATTCGAGTCAACGAAAATAATATTGGCACAATATATAGTACCATGGTACGGAGAGCATAAAACACGAAAAACACGTTGACACAACAAAACACATTCACCAGAAAAGCACGTTGACACAAAAAGCACATTGACCCAAAAGACACATAAAGACAACCAGCATAATGTCAAAAAGCGGCTCTCTTTTATCTCGTAACGGTCGGCACATCAACTGACGAGATGCTGTATTGGTGTTTGTTTGTTTGTTTGTTTTGCTTTGCTTTAGTTTTGGTTTGCTTTAGTTTGGGTTTTTTTCCCTAATTTATCATAGATAATGCTTCTTAGTATTATATATAATACTTTTTAAAATTGCTCTGGAGTGATTTGCTCCTTCTTTCCAATCGAACATCTATCGTCCTTATCGCCCTTCCTCCTTTTTCAGGTGTGTTGCTCTCTCGTAACACCTCTAATCTTCGGCCAATTATATGATCTTACTGTGTTGCAAGTGACATAAAACTCATATTAAAACTAAAGATCTGTAAAAGCTGATGGTAATACACGCTGGTGGTGGATTGAACCTTTTTTTTCTTACAAAAAGTGCTAATGTTCAAAATAAACTTGATGCGACAAAGTGGGCAATAGACTCACGACTTGTAAGAGAATGTTGTGTGTGAGGGGGGAGGGGGTGTGTCAGAGTGCGCGTTTGAGTAAGAGTACA
>NW_004797306.1:2183391-2184931 GCF_000002075.1 Aplysia californica
TCTCTCTCTCTTCTGTCCCCCTCTCTCTCTTCCCTCTCTTCTCTCTCACCCCCCCCTCTCTCTCTCCCTCCCCCTCTCCCTTCCCTGTCTGTGCATGGTCTACCCGACTGCACAGATGAGCGACCAAGTGTAACATACGCTAGTCCCATTTCTTCAGACTCAGTGCTTGGGCAAGCTGTGGAAATATACTGAGACAAAGAGGCTTCATTTTACAGGAGAGAGAGAGAGAGAGAGAGAGAGAGAGAGAGAGAGAGAGAGAGAGAGAGAGAGAGAGAGAGAGAGAGAGAGAGATGAGAAGGGGGAGCCGGAGGGAGAGGAGGGTGGAAAGAGAAAATACCATGCAGTACCAAGGCAGTTGAATTCAGTTTTACTTCATCGTAAACAAAGTCTACACAAAAGGAGCTGTCATTTCTGTAGCTATGAATGCAATAAGGAGGGAGTCCCTATCTTCATCAATGATAATCTTACCGACAACACCATGATTATTAGACCTTTTGGGGAAGATATTTCAGAGTCCATTATCATACTATTTTTGACAAAATAAGAAGCCAAATATTCACGATATCAGAGTATTATACAGTGGAGTCCACTTATAACGAGTCCTGAAGTAACGAGAAGTCTGTTATAAAGACAATAATATTCCAAAATTCGTTTTTGTTTTTCCTTCTTTATCTTTGTAAATAAAATACTGCTATAGCAGCGCAATCAGATAGACGCGTGAGTCGGTTACAGCGGAATATTGCTGCTGTTGTGCACAGTGCATAGGCCATTTGTACCTAATGAAAACCTCGCCAGTTGAGAAACTTGTTGATGATCAAGCCCAAGCGAAACAAAGAATGGGAGAGCCCATGTGTACCAACGATGAAGGCCTGAGAGAATGAGTGGGAAGGGAGGGGCCTGTGCTCACAGGCAGTTGTGAAGCAGAGCGCATTGCCTGATAGTGATAGGCCAGCCTAGTCTATATTATCTAGGCTATCATGTCTCTCACTTCTCCGATGCGGGAATGGAGAGGTCACAGTGCTGTGATTGATCATGCAGCGAATGTGTGACGTGCGCAAGGAGATGCGGGAGCGTACCACAGGGTGTGGTAGGGTGGGGGAAAACACAGTGGGCGAGTTAGCCTAGAGAACTTTCGTTCTGATAGCCAACACCCAGCTGTCAACATCGCTAACGCTAGAGAAAGAAAACTGATTCAATTTTTTATCAAGTAAGACTTAGAGGTTATGTTGAACAAAGCCATCATCAGAGGAGTAACAAAAAGAAATAAACAGAACACCAAACTCATAGATTAGGCCTACTCTATTATTTCCTTTGAATTTATTACTGGATTTATTTACTATTTTATTTTATTTACTACAACGAAAATCCGGCTATAACGGACATTTCGTACCGGTCCCATCCCTCTCGTTATAACAGGATTCCACTATAGCTATTTTTAAAGCATAGTGTGGGTGATTTTGTTTAAGAGTGTAGAATCGCGAAATTATACAGGTATCACGTGGTTTGTTGTTATGAATGTTTATTTTGTCACAACTAACAC
>NW_004797306.1:2185936-2197129 GCF_000002075.1 Aplysia californica
ACACACAATCACACGCATATTATTTATACACTCATACACACACACTTACACACGTCCAAACACATCCACACACACACACACACACACACACACACACACACACACACACACACACACACACACACACACACACACACACACACACACACACACATACATACATACATACACACCCACTTACACACTTACACATACACTCATCCACACATCCACACCCACACACATTTATTATGTTGTACACTCATACACGCACTGACACACATAAGGGGGCTCTCGTGGCCAAGACGTTTAGATGATCACCTCTCATTCAAAGGTCCCGCGTAGGAATCTGGGTTGCGATTGAAACAATTTTTTTTCTAAAATTGTCTCCTTTCACCCTCGTCCCTGCTCTCAGGCAATTTTCTGTCGTCTGCTTTTGTCTCCACTTTCTGCTCCCACCCCTTCACCTCCTTTGCCCCCTCATCTGGGCTCCTGCCTGACTCTTTCGGCTGCCTTTCTACTGCTGCTCCTTCTTACTGCTGTCTTTCAGCCACACCCCTGATCTTATGGTAGGAAAGATCTACGCCTAGCCTTCTCGGACAGGGGCGAAAAATCTCGGAGGTCCCTTGTGCAATATGCGCACGTTAAAGCTAAAGATCCCTTGGTGGTCTAAAATCGATAAGAGTAGACATCGGCCACACCTGGGTAAAATCAAAATGTCCTACCAACCTAAACTGTTTAATGTGTCCCGCGCGCTCATATGACCTTATGCAATTGCGAGAGCCGTAAAAAAACAACAACAACACACACACACACACACACACACACACACACACACACACACACACACACACACACACACACACACAAATTAAAATACATTCTCCAAAACGGGGTCTTCTTCTTTTTTTTTAAACAAAGGTTACACTAAGTAAAAGCTTTCATGTAGGCCTACTACATGTATTTCCACTTCTTAACATCCATGGCTTTATGAGAGTAAGGTACGCCTAACTCTTTGTTGTTCCCGCATCCGATCCGGACATTGGGTATTGCCTGGGCCTTCGGCATATTGTGGTAGGCCTAGGGTGGCCAGTTCCTTTCCACGCCGCCTTTTCTTCCCCAACTCGAAGTCAGGTACCCATTACTGCTGGGTGAGCAGGAGGGGGCGAAACATTTTTAATTACATGTGTATTTTGGATCATCTTGATGACACATATACCATCAACTTGGTCTGGAATAAATTTATATTCAGAGCCCTGCTAAACTACACACTTACACGACACACTCACACACGCACGTACGCATGCACACACGCACTCGCACGCACTCACACGCACGTACACGCAAACACACACACACGCACATAAACATACACGCTCTCACACTCACACACACAAACATACACACTCTAATAATTATTCCCCCCCCACACACACACACACGCGCAAACACAAGCAAATGCACACACACACACACACACACACGCACACACACACACACACACACACACACGCACGCGCGCAATCACACACACGCACACACGTACACAAATACAGACAAACACACACATACACACGCAAAAACAAACATATGCGTGCGTGCGCGCGCACACACACACACACACACACACACACACACACACACACACACTCATACACATTACGCACACTCACACCCACACTGCAGGCATACACAAAGGCATAACGCACAGTCTGCCGTCATGTTCAGCATTAGGCCCTTCAGCAATATTATGCTGTTTTTACACTTTTACCTGAGAGCCAAAAAGCTGAATGTCGTTAGATCTACCAAGAAAGAAAAAAAACAAAAACAAAAACAAAACCTCTCCGCAAACATTCCAAGTCAATAATACTACCAAGAATACAAATTTGACAATAACTTCTTATTATCTTCAAAGTAAATGTGTTCTTGTTAACAAACTAATGTTGGGTTTTTTTTGTTGTTGTTGTCGGTTGTTGTTGTTGTTGTTGTTGTTGTTGTTTTTTGTTGTTTTTTTTTTTGGGGGGGGGGGGGGGGTTGTGGGGGGTTCTCCTTCAGAATTGTAAAACCTGCATTCAGTACTTTAAAAAATTACGGCAGCATTAATTACATAGAGGAATATCGACAATAATAACTAGTGCATTCCCCAAAACGTTTAAACAAAATTGTTATGGTCAAAGGCTACACTAAATTATAGTTTCATGTAGGCATAGGTCTATTATTACTATTTACGCTTTTGTTAGCGCCCGTGCCTTAACGAGAGCACTCTTTGTTCATTGTCGGTTATTAAGTTATTTCAGAGTATCTTTGTGACAGATACTCCATCTATGAAACAATGGTTAATAATAACAATAAATTATAGATCTTGTACTGGCGTTTCAAATAGCACGGGGGCTATTCAGAACGCGGCGTTGCAAATAGCGCTTGCCTAAATAGTAATAGTTATTCTTTTTTCACAGACCAGGGCTTGTTTTGATGAGCACTGGTGGACTTTTCATACATTTTTTAATGTGGCCAATAAACATTCTGAGCACTATAACACACACTTGCGCACGTGACGTGCACACGTACATCCACACTCAACTCCCCCTCTCCCTCCCCCTTTCTCCCCCCCCCCCCTCTCTATCTCTCTCTATTTCTCCCTCTCTCTCTTTCTCTCTCTCTCGCTCTCTTCTCTCTCTCTCTCTCTCTCTCTCTCTCTCTCTCTCTCTCTCTCTCTCTCTCTCTCTCTCTCACACACACACACACACACACACACATGCACGTACACATCTATCTTTAAACTAAATAGTACACCCCAATCGGTTGTATCCTTGGTAACGAAGGGCGTACTGGAATCCGGAACAGGAAATGAGCTGCTATACGGAGTAGCCTAGGTAATTTTTACAACCAACCAGTAATCAGTCAGCTCTCTGGCCAACCATATTACGAGCCGCAAGTCGAGACAGATTTATAATTTCCGAGGGGAACAGGTAAACTCTTTATTTGAACCTTTTTTATTTTGTAGATTTTCGTACTTTCTGTTGTAGATCTAGATCTAGATTTAGATCGTGACATAGATCTAGTAGATGTAGACGTCTGGATACTCATATAGATCTAGATCTAGATCTAGATCTAGATCTATATCTAGATTCTAGATCTAGATTCTAGTCCAACGCAAGGCCTTGACACATTAGATCTTATGATTTAATGGAGATGTTTGGATCATTCTGAATGGGCAGTCTTTGTTGGGTTTCGTTACATTTTGAGAAAAACGCCAGCCATTGTTCGTGTGTGTTCGTGTAAAACCCAGCCCATGATAGCAGTATGTCACTTTGTTGAATTGAAAACGAAATTTGTATGACTGCTAGATCTAGATTTTAGATAGATCTACTCTATATGTCCATGTTTATTTATCTAAGAAATTTTATGGAGCCTTATCACCTTGAGCAACAACAGCAGTACTTTCAGCTCAAGGGAAATACCGCAGAAAGTAAGAACACCCAGTTTAGCAAGTTACTTCCTTTGGGAAAAAAAATTCATCAATGGAGACAACCTTATTAAAACTATTCTCAGGTAGATCACAAAGAGTTATTTTCCTTGAATTGTTTTCATCACTACTTGAAATTGTTCAATGAGACAGAAGCAACCAGAGCAAATCACTCAGGTCGTAGAAATACTTCTTTATACTTGAGCAAAGAGTTCAAGACAGAAGTTTGAATGAGAGCTTTAGAAACATGATAGATTTTTTGAAAGCCTACACCCCTCATGAATATTCATATCACTCTCTCTTTGACAACACATTAGCCTTTTCTCTGAAAAGAAAATAGTGGAGGTTTTCTGATATCCCCATTGGCACAACTTAGATAATTTAGAAAGCTGGCTTTGATCCTGCTTATGTCCTAGGGTAGAGACTGAGATACTCAATCAAAATTCTCCGTTGTGCAATGGCAAAGAGCCTAGTTACTTTACCACAGATGCTGTTGCATAGCCTTTGTTGTCTTCAATATTCATACAGAAATGATGAATTTTACATGGGAAAATTAAAATGTTAGGCTGTGTCCCAAAAGGAAAGTAAGGTATCACTGTCTCAACTTTTTGCATGCACATATTTCAACTTTGTGGGTGTATATGTGAGGCCAGTTTCCATTTTTAATTGAGTAAATAATGTGTCTTGAAGAGTATAAATAAGTTTTTGATTTTGATGCTTTTTTGTTGGTCACAGCGCCGAATCAGCGGTCGTTTAGTTTCGCCAGGCCGTACGCTGCTAGGTCAGCGAGACCGGGGTCAGCTGCCGGTCAGTCTACCTGCGCTCACTCCACGCGCGGAGTTACATACCACGGCAATTTTACACACTTTTGTTTCAACGCTCACAAATGAAAGCAGGGTTATCAATATACACATAGTGTTCCATCTTTGAGTTTCTTCTTTCAATGTGCAGTTTGTGAAAACGCAACGAAGATATCTAGTATAGTTTTTTAACTGCACGAGATCAAATACAGCCGTTTTATATGTGGTAGTTAAGGAAATATGCACCGAATTAAAAGTTATGTAACTACCAAAGTGCGGGAATAAACTCATTAAAACTCGCTCAGAATAAAGACAATTAATGTGGGTTCTACTTACCAAAGGACATCGTTGTTGGAAGATTAGTAATCCACATTTTTGCATTTTTGTTAACAGCCAAATTCGTCGGGCTTGTGATGAAATTCTCCTTACAGTATCCTTCATTAAATTAATGACACAGATCTCTTTACACATTTTATACAGTAGATCTATACGCTTATCTATGGCGCCGTTGTTGTTTTCTCGGTGCCTGCAATGAAGATTCTCTCTGGAGCAAATTAATGTGCGTTCATAACGTATCGTAGTTTTTCCGTACTGTTTACGATGCCTTGAACCCACTTTTCAATTATTAAAATAGACTGGTGACAGCTTTCGGTTTCTTTTCTCCCAGCGGGCCCAAGCCAAAGCCATGTTGTGTTAAGGATGGAATGCAGTGTTGTTCTTAATTGCTCTGTTTGGGGATTTACTTTTTTGGAAAATGTCTTCTGTACAGCTTCATGTAGGCTACGTGTTTATTGCTGTCTGAATTCCTGGAATAGAGGTTTTCGGAATAGGTGCACTGTGTGAGATGTCATTATGAATTTGACTGTATGCTTGGTTGAGAGAGTAAAAAATCAAACCTATAGAGTGCGCTTTGTCAACAATGATTGGATGATAAAATATCCCTTGGCAGTGACTCATATGTCCTAGCCTTTCTTATCAGCCTCTGTTGTACTTTAGTCACGTTCTTACATCCGTAAACGCGACAAAGTTCATTCAGGGAGGAGGAACGTCACCCGTGTGTGTGTTCCATAGGGCGATTTCAGTAAGCCTGTTAGAAATGAATCACGGGCAAATGGATTCTACCTCATATCGTATCACGGCTCAATCAACAAAGATGAATTGTATACACATTAAGCACAAATATGTCTGCCTTTCATAGAAACAACAATCTATGAAATTAACGGAGAAGTGTTGAACTTAAAACAGCATAGAATCCAGAATACGCAATTGCACTGGTCAATTAACAAGGCACTGGATGAGAATCAGATGTAAGCGACTTAATATTGCAAGAACTATTCTTCAAACAATGATGAAAATTATATTATATGTCATCAGTGCATGTACCAAAATTTGTTGAGATTGAGCGAGCACTTTGGAAATTAAAAGTGAATTAAGTGCAGCGCACACATATTAAATTCGATGAAATTCAGAACATTTTGCACACACTGTAACATCGGCACATATTGTCGCATTGAGATCGGCTTTTCGCACACAGAGAGGGAGAATCTTGCTCTTTTTTTATTGTATGGAATAATTTGTGGTTAGAGTGAGGATACTGCCGATAATTAGTGTAAAAAGTGTCGATTACGCCATGACCTGCCCGCCTGTAGCTGATGCGCAACGGAGCGGCCAGTGACCCCCGCGTAACCCGGCACGGAGCGGTTCCGATGGTGATTTAATGACTTCCAGATGTCGCTGGCCTGGGAAACTAAGAGGCACGATTTCAGCCAGTTTTCGGCGCTGTGTGGTGCTTATTGATTCTGATAATTTATGTTCACCATTTATTAGGGCCACCGTGATGGTTAGTTTTCAGTTTAGTAAGAGTTTTGCGGCACTCGCACCTGCATATGGTGATAGTTAGGTCTCAATTAGAATACCTCAAGTTTATAACATTATAAAAAAATCTCTTGTTGTTTTATGTCTCTTTCAGAGTGTTTTTGGGTAGGCTACTGAACCAAAGAAATGATGTCTTCTGACAAAGAAAGTAAAGGAGGAAATACGTCTGATGACAACACCCCGACCAAGCGTCACAGCCCAAGATGTGTTCCTGTCCACCCGAAAGAGTTCCCAGCCAAAGCGCAGCTGGAGAAATTGTTTGTTGAGAATACCGTCGCCATGGAGCCAGACGTCCCTCGCCGATGGCTGGAGGGGGATATGTTGTGGGGGAAGATCAAAGGATATCCTTACTGGCCATGTATGGTGTCGAAGGATCCATTCTCAAAACTTTCTGCAAAACCTACAGGTAGGAGAGAGTATGGTGCCAGTATTGTAATTGTTTCACATCTCTTTCAGCACTGTAAGTAAGGCTTCTTTAGAGGCAGGACCTCTGAATTTAACATCTATCAGCCAAGCCTGGTATGTGGAGATCCTTTACAACTGCTGGACTGACCCAAGTTTGAGGACACCCTGTTGGGGATTTGAACCAAGGTGATCCACTCTACATCCTAGCATGATACCGACTAAACTAAGGAGCCTAATGGCACACTTATGAGGGGAGTAGTTATTTTAAGAAATTTTAATGAAAATTTGAAAATACGTGTATTTTGTTTGTTATCAAAATTTCAGTGTGAACTCCTATGTTGTGTGATCTGAAACGTATGGGGGTAGATGCATCAGTCCAACTACCAAGAAAATTCTGTTTCAAAGTCTTTCCATGATGCTATTTGACAAGAGAACCATAATAACATTTTTAGACAGGAGAATATAGATGTTCCTTTCTTTTTTTAAAGACAAAAAAATTGATTTTTTAGAATCCTAACTTCCGAAAAAAGATTTGGTGATTCTTCATACTTGGAAAAATAAAAAAGTATATACCATCAAATTGTTATATCTTCCAAATATTGTATGCTTTGCAGGGCCAATGAAAGCTTTCTGGAGCTACCACGTCCAATTCTTTGGTGCTGATGCAGAAAGAAGTTGGGTCAATGAAGCTTCTGTACTAGTCTTTGAGGGTCGAGAGAAATTTCTGGAAATTGTTCAGTTTGGATTGGAGAGTCCTTCTAAGAACTGTAAGAACCCAGATTGTTTCAGAATTAGCACAGCGTGGTTCCCGATGTGGAACATGGCTGTGGCTGAGGCAGAGGCAGCTTTCAAACTGTCTCGTGTGGAGAGGGTGGAGCAGTATGCCTTCAAGTATATTGTGATCCAAGGAGATAAGGAGAGACCAGTGGACAAACTGTTGAAGGCAATATGGCGGCGGTGTGGCATGAAACACACAGATAATGACCAGAACATAAGCGAGGGTGCTGGAAGCGATAGTGATAGTGACGGAGATGAGTTTGGGTATAGAGAGAGAAAGCAAAGAGCTGTTTACGATTCTGATGACTTCTACAGTTCAGACGAGGAATCGTCCTGTGAGGCAAAACGTTGGAGGGTGCCTGTCATCATCACCGTGAGAGAAGGTCAGTTTGACGTATTTCTGTCGACGCATACCCGCCACATACAGTCGGCTCACGCAGCATGGAGTTCAGCAGACGTGAAAGAACATCTGCGACAACAGTGGTGTTTGATGTCTCGTCTGCAGCGGAGCAGGTATGTGTCTCGACATCAGAAGCCTGTGAGACGAGAGGTGCGGCGGTACAGACAACAGGTCAGTGTGTTCAAGACTTGAATTCTTTGTTCCTTGCCTTTTTTTTTTACTTGTGAAGTCAGATATAAATATTGTCCTCTTGAACCTATGTTTTCGGCTTTTTCTATTCACAGAATGATTTTTTTAGACCTACCTTCAGTATTATCAGTCAAATTTGTGTCACTTATTCTCTGCCTATGCAGTTCATTTTTTCAAAATAAAAAATGTGTTGTGATTCAAAATAGCCTTTGAAAAAGAAAGAATTTAGTCTACTTTCAGATTGTTCATGGACAATGTGATGAGTTTTATTCTTTGTTTCCTAACTGTATGAAGCCTCAGATGTCATATTAAAATTGTACTTCTCTGATTTTTCCCCTTTCGATTCACTCTTATTGTGTAGGCCTACTGTTTCACAGTAATGGTAAAAAGAAAAAGCAGATGAAGTGGAGAAATAGTATAAAATAACATATGCATACACACACACACACACACACACACACATACACACACACACACACACACACACACACACACACACACACACACACACACACACACACACACACACACGTCACACTAACAATGCACATATATATGGCATAGTGGCCAACACCTTGAGGATAAAAGTTGGCAAACGATAATTTACCTCTGTTATCCTGAGGCACCAACACTCAGGTTTACCTTTTAAAAATGCAATTTATTGAAGAAAATACCATGGTTTCAAACAATTTATTAATTCTAAAAAAATAAGTAAATAAACACATCATGCTCAACAAAAACGTTTCCTTATTACATGTACTTTCGTATAGATTTAACTGTGCCAAATGTGAGCCTTCTGCGAATGTTTGAACCTGCACCCAACAGGATTGTTGTTTTTGTGACTCAATCAACAAATGAGTGGAATTATGTGTGCATGAATAGCAGCAAAGCTTTCTTGAGTGGCATGATGCCATGGCAAATTAAATGATGTAAAGAAATCGCTGTAGACATGTAATCTGTGTAATTATGATACATAACATTGTCATAGATTAATAGTGATGGTAAACTTTTTTTCATGCTTTATCTTGCAGTCAGTGGAGATCTTAGAAGACACTGGTGTATTGGACCCCTTGACCCTTGACCTCTGTGTCCTGAAACTGTCTATGACCTCTGTACTTTCTGCCACTGACCTGCCCATCTGTGTGGTGTGTGCGGGCAAGGATGATGTGCTGGAGTGTGAGGGTCTGTGTGGGGTGTTTCTTCATGCGAGATGTTCCCGAAGTGGGGATGGATCTGTGAGGTGCTGCTACTGTGACTCTGGTGAGGAGAATGCGATGGGAAAAGGGCTTAACAATAAATTTATTTGTTGGTCCGTAAAGCAAGTTGTCCTCCTTTGTTTTAATAGCCTTTGAAGCAGGTTTAGTTGTACAGTCGAACTTGCTCTAACAACCACCTGTCCATGCAAATAACTAGTACAAATGACTACTCCTCCTTGGTTTTTTTTTATACTAAAATGACAGTCTCAGAGGACCACTTATGATGACCTTTATTCGCCTCGACAGTTAGTTGCTGTCAAAGACAAATTTGACTATTTTGAAAAACGCTTTTAATTGAACGATCATACCAGTTGCCCGTTGCATAAATATAATAATGTCTTTGCAAAATTTGAAAATTGCCATCGTTGTATTACAGATGAGTGCTCAATTATATTCATACATTGTTATGTACTCCCCCTTGTGATCTACTCAAAATAATCCAAGCACAAGTCAGGTTATTTTAAGATATTCATGCATATTATTCGAAAACATGAGAAAAATAAAATCCCCAGCAGTGCTTTACCATCCATGGCACCAAATGAAATTCAAAGGTTAGCAGCAGTTCTCCATCATCTACATAATTATTTTTTTTAAAAGTTAAATAATAATTGGTTCTTTTGAGAAAAGAGAAGTACATTGACATTGTATTGATCCTTAAGTAAGAGAAGGAAAAGACAACTTAGGCTAACAGGATCAACTGAAGGAAAGGCAAGAAGTAGAACCTAATAAAAGCTTCTTCTAACCATCTTGAGTACATCCCAAATATATATATTTTTTTGCCATAGCAGAATGACATACTGCATAAAAGTCACCAGATCAAACTCTAGGACATCTGAAAAAAGGTTTGTTCCGAGATGCTTTAAATTCTAAGAACAATACCTTAAAGTTTATGATTTATTTTACCTTTAGATGATTCCTTATCCAATCTCACTCCTTTCCTGGTTTTACAGACAGTCCAGTGTGTTTTTGCTGTCAAGCATCCGATGTTAATCTAAAACAGTGCGATGACCAAAGCTGTGTCAAATGGTACCACGAGGAATGTGTTCAGACCCTGAGACACACGCGTGCTAGACAAGGCAGCTTCGCATGTCCACGACACTTATGTCACTCTTGTGAAGTGAGCTGCTCAGAGAAAAACCAAGTGTCCATTGGTAAACAAAGGCTTTTTCCTTTTTCAAATGTTCATATGATTGATATCAGTTTTCACTTTAAGAATTCTTTTTAATAAATGTCTCACTGTAGGCTATATCTTTCCTTCTTTCTTGTCTCGTGGTGTTTAAAATAACTGACTTTATAGTCTCTAGTTTTTACTGCTCTGTCCTTCACAAAATGTCTGCCTCTTGCTTACAATTTTTAAAAATTAATGTTTATCATCAGGATAATGCCTTAGTAATGATTGCAAATGTATTTCATTCCCATTGACACGTTTCAGATTGTTTTGAAGGTGAACTTCTTTGACCCTGCCTTTTGGGGCCAACCTTGGCTGAGAGGGATACAGCTCTTCAGCAGAAAGTTACTCCCTAGAATAATTTCCCCACATGGGAATCGAACTCACTGTATTTACAAGCAATGGCCAACCTCTTGAGCCTGCAGAACCTATGCATCTGAGGTCCTTTGGACTGACTGCAAGATTTACATCATGTCTAGTCACAACAGAGCTCTGTCATGTTGTTTCTGGTATGGGTAAACATGACTTGCTCAAGGATATATTATTATGAGCACACATCTAAACATAATTGAACTAATACAGCATGTTGTTCTTTGAAGATTCTTAAGGTTCTCCCATTGCTCAAATGGTGGTGAACAGAATTAACAGTTGTGAAATACAGTGGAATCCACTGAAACTGAAATCTGTGGAACCGCCAGATTTTCTTTTGTTTAGGCAGGTTTTTTGGTTTAGAGAGGTTTCTCAAATCAAGGAAAGAAATTGGAATTTTTTGTTTCTTTTGGTTTTTCTCTGTTTTAAAAAATTAAAAGTGTTCGGTTAAGACTCCACTGCATTTCATAAATCTGTTCATTTCTCATGATCCCTTGTGTTTTGCCCCC
>NW_004797306.1:2197229-2198729 GCF_000002075.1 Aplysia californica
AGACCTCTGCCAATGTGTGCACTGCCCCGCTGCCTACCACGCCACTGACCACTGTGTGCCGGCCGGCAGCCGACTGCTGACCAAACGCCTACTGATTTGTCCAAGGCACTTCAAGCCTAGCAAGAAACAGTCACAACACTCCAGCGTGCATGTGAAGAAATGCCTCAGCTGTGGTCAAGGTCTCTCTACTCTATCTAACATTTGGTTTTACTCATTTCTTCCCCTGATGAATACAGTCGACGACGGCACTTGTATTTAACTCGCTTGAGTTGATCTTCGGTTAAGTTGATCTTTGTCTCGGGTGCCAGTACCTCTTCTTCTTTACTTTTCTTTTAGTCAAATGGTTATGTAGTGTCCAACGCAAACAGAAATATAAAATGGTCTTGATACAGGATGCATAAGACAATATGGTCTAAATAGGTAGATTTTGAGTGTCAGCATGTTGGGTTTCCATTGAGTTTGAAAAGTTCCAGATTTTTTTTAGTAGTCTGTTGGCATTTCTTTTTACAATGGCCATTGCTTATGATTTTCTCTCGTCCTCAGGAGGTGAACTCCTGTCCTGCTGTGAGTGTCCTGCGGCATATCACGTTGACTGTGTGAGTGCTGTAGGTGGTACAGTGACCTGTAGCCTTGACTGCAGGCACTGGCAGTGTGTTCAGTGTGTCACGGGGCTGCAGATCCTGTATGGAGAGATTGTCTGGGCAAAGCTAGGCAACTACAGGTCTGAGACTCATTATTTTTGTTTCTTTCAGTTTGTTTTTGTTTCTGTCACTTTAATAATAATAATAATGATAATGTAGAAAGTGTTTTTAAAAAGAAGAGCGCAGCATTTAAAACTAAAGATTTTCATAGTTTCTTTTTCATTTTTCTTTACTAGTCAAAATCTAATATGAATCATGATAATCGTATATATCCCCTGTTGTTTGAAGGCTCATTTTAATTTCACAATGGCTCCTTTTGTGGCTTTGGTCATTCTGTTATTCTCTCACAGACTGCAAGAGGGCATATAGTATTGCAGTCTGTCGGAATCATGTAGTTTTCATCCTTAATGTTAATAGATAACAGTCTTTTTGTCGGATTACTGTGGGAAATATTTTGCTTTATGCGTTCTATTGTTATTTTAGTTTTTATTTGTATATCTCATGTTTAAAGTATATCTTTGAATTAAATTAAACTTTGGATTAACAAAAAGCTTGGCTTTGTTGGCTAGATGGTGGGCATGTGAGGTCTGCCACCCTGGATACGTCCCACAGAGGGTCAGGAAGAAGACCCCAGTGGTTGGAGAGTTTCCAGTTCGGTTCTTTGGTTCACAGGATTTTGCCTGGTTGCACAGGGGCAGGTAAGCAGTGTTTACACGAAGGATATACTCTCTTCTACTTAGCCAACTAGTAGGTGGGTCAATCATAGGTCTTTAGCTTATGCCAGAAAGAGACAGGGGAGAGAAAGGAGGGAGAGAGAGAAAGGAGGGAGAGAGAGAGAGAGAGAGAGAGAGAGAGAGAG
>NW_004797306.1:2199676-2213676 GCF_000002075.1 Aplysia californica
CAAGTAGGTTAACTCTGTTCGTAAAGGGTGCGCATTTGCGAAGAGGGCGCGACCGTATTTCGAGGACACTTTTTTAATTGGCTCAAAGAGAGGAGTGGATCCTCTTGTTGTGTAGACTCTTTGCCGTTTCAGAACAGTAACCTAGAATTGAGAGGTGTGGGCTTAGAGTTCATGGAAAATAGTTAGAAAAAAAGATCTGAATATACCTTACCATTGTTCACTGTCAATAAACATTTTGGCTCAGAAGTAGCCCCTCTCATATTATCTGGTTGCTAACCAATTATTTCAACGAAATATATCAAGCCCTGGTTTCTTTTTTGCGTAACTTTTGATAGACGAGTTTGTTTTTACAGTTGCTTTTCAAATTTTCAGTTTTTGTTTGGCAGCAATTTGTTAACTTTAGGGCATTTGTTAATGTTTGTTCTCTCACTTGTTAACTGTTTAAGTTTAAAGTCATTGTCTTTTTGACATTTGTCAATTCCATTATTTGTTCACTTTTTTGAGGCTGTGATTTATTCACTTTTTATGGGCACTGATCTAGTTGTTTTGTCCGAGTTGAAGTTTTAAAAAATCAGTTTATCATATTGACTGGATTGATCATTGTGCCTTCCCCAAAGGTGGTTACCATTGGTATTTGACATGAGGGGACAGCAATGGGAAGATATTTTGTCTTTTGCAAACGACAGTGAATTTTATTACCTTAGATATTTGATTTCCTTCATTAAAAGAGCTGTCCAGTGTCACTGCTTTTCAACAAGAGTTAGAAACAGCTGCAAAAACTGTCTAACGTCTCACATTTTCAGATGTAGAGAAAGTCAAATTTTAGACTCTTTGAGCAATTTCTTTAACCTAAAAAAACCAAAACCCCAGCTTAACAAAAGAAAACCCTGTTGTCCTGCAAATTTCGGTTTAAGCAGACTCCTCTGTACTGCATATCATTTTTCTATCTTACTTCCTTTTCAAAAGGATCTCTCACTCAGTATTGAGCCTGCTGTATGGTGTGACAGTTTTTGAGAGAAATTTAGAGGAAGTGCACATTCTAAAGGCTATGACTATGATTCAAAGTATTCAAGTTTGTGATTGTGCCGAAGATTGTTTTTCCATGGCAGTTTTAACATTTTTGTATTTGATTGTAATACAATTTAGATTTTCGTTATTTCCACTTGTTGGAAACAATGCTTGTTGTGGAGACTAAATTGTTTGGTATTTAAGATTTGTGATTTGCAATTGCTCAAAATAAATTGGTTACATAATAAAACAATGGTGACGATGTTTTTAGTCGAACTCCAGCTTTAAATTATGTACCTTACCGGTAACAAATGTACAAAAATATGTGAACTTCATGGTGCTTTTTAATGCAGAGATCACATACTATGAAAGGGATGAAAAAACTGTTTTTAAATGCTGTTTTTCAATTGACTAAGATTAATTGATAGATAATAGAACATTGCTGAAAATTGTTTCATCTATACTTCATAACAAGTATGTTAAAAATGAGTGAATGAAAATAAAATGTGAGGCATCGTGGTGAAATCAGGCGCTCGTCAAAATAATGAAATCGAAGAAACTAGCATTTTTCTGCCCGTTTTGCAATATTTATCGAATTTTTGTTGTTTGACTCAATACCTTTAACTTTAAGGTCCATTTAAAAACACATTTCTGTGCGTATTTTACTGAAAAATAAATTTAAGGCACAAAAATGTAAATTTGAAATTTCTAAGGACTCTCAAGCTTTGGAAGTTGCCAAACTGTGGCAGCCATTTTCTCTCTAATGTTACCCCTGAAACCAGGCGACCCCCAACTCCTTCAATTGCAAATATCTCGACTTATATTCCAGGTAGATGGGTATTTTTTTCATTAAAGAACGACAAATAAATATAAGCTTTAAGGTTATACCAATAACTCCATATGTCAAAATATTGATGAGCGCCTGATTCCTCCGCGTCGCGACACAAATAGCTCTCCCCTTTTGTTAGGAGACCAGCCGTGCGTTCAAATGTGATCTACGCTCACATCCTGGTTTACTGCCCCAGTTACATCACCAGCAGGCTTTGTTAATGCATGAAAAAAAAAATCTATTTCAGGATATTGATTGCTCATTTAAACTGCCATTTCCAACTGCCTGAGTTGTTTGGTCCTTGACAAACTAATGTAAATTTGCACCACAACAGGTGCACACTACACACAGAGTTCAACACCTGCAAGTTTGCTTTTGCTACAGGCAGGAAAGCCAAGGTTTGGTTTGGGACTAAAGGAAATAACTCGTTAAAATATAGTCCTGAAAGAATCAGTTCCCTTGACATGGGACTGTTAAAACCCTGTTACTGTTACACACCTAAACCTGCTATACCACCTACTTCATGTTTGGCCCAATGTTGGCGGTACTGTATATCCGGTTTTGACTGCAGATTGCCAACTGTGTACCGTTAAGGATTATACTATTACTGTTTCTTAACAATTTAGCAGATATTTGCTCTTTTGAGTACTGTGATTTTTACAAATTGCATTTATATTTAGATTTGTTACGAATTCTGAATAAAAAATTGTTTAATCTGAAGGCAAGGCTGTTGGCTTTTGAGAAGTTTCTGTTATTTGATCACTTTGTGTTTAGTATTTGTCTCTCTCTCTTTCTCTCTCTCTCTAACACACACACACTCACACAACCTTATATTCATGTGTGAAAATGATTGTAATGATAGTAAATGTTTTATCTTCGAAAGCAGTCCATTTGTCCAAATTTTGATTTTGAGAATTTTCTATTTTTACACTTTCTCAAAGTTCTATCAAAGATGTTCCTTTCATCATCACCAAAACGCCGTTTAATGCTACAGTCAAGGCTTAAAATGTTCTTGCTGTTCTTGATAAAAGCAACACAACAAAAACTAGGGTTTTTTTGTTTTTGGTGTAGAAGGTACCAAAAAGCTTGCATCTGCGTTTGTCGTGGCCGCGATTTTTGGCATTTTTTGGTCCACGAATCGCGGACGCGATTTTTTCAACAAAAAACCACTGCTGGGAAGAAAAATTAATTTTAAAACAACAACAACAACAAAAAACGGGGAATAATATTCGTGAAAAAAAAAAGAAACCGAACCTCTTTACTTTAAGAAAGAAAGTTTATTTTCCCTTTCGATTCACTTCGCCTCTGTGAGAAATCTTCCACTTTATAAGACTTGTTAACACAACGTTGATTGTAATTTTCAAGTGAAGAACATGAGTAGGCTACATTAATACTATTTATATTGCCGTTTCTCTTTCATATTTCCCTCTTTGTAGTGTTTTATTTTGTTGGTGTGTTAATTTTTTCCCTCGTTGTTCTGATGTGTTGTTTTTCCATTTTTTTATATTTATATAGCGTAATGTTGTTCCTACCTTTTTTTAAAAAATGTGTTATGCTAGAGCATGTCGCCACCAAAACCGAATGCTGACTCTGGCAGGCCCCTTGTGTGTGATTCCATGATCTACATGTTAGATCCTGTACTTTCTTCTTGAATTACACGCCTTTAGGGTTAAAACGGCCAATCTATGGATGGGTTGACACATGCCCTTATTTGTTAATTTTTGTGGTAATTTATTAATTTGCTGTTCTAATTTTGATTTTATTCTGTTGTGAAACCTTTTTTTCACGTTTTTACACTCTGTGTGGCTACAAATGGTATTCTGGATGCTTGAAACAGAACACAAGAATTTCTGGTGTTTTAGATGAAGTTATCTCTATCAACATATTGCTTTGCTACGTTGTCACAGAGAGTTGAAAGCTTGAAAATTAATGGCAACTTTTTTGGCAACTTTTGGACAAAAAAATGGCAACAAACGCAGATGCTAGAAAAAGGACTTGAATGCTTATAACTCCAATGCTATGCCCTTTCAACACAATTTTGATCACTGAGGGGGAAGATTGCTTCAAACTTACTTTTTGAGGTCAACCTGTGATGAACTTAGTAGAGGAATACAACACCCCAGCAGACGGACGGAAACACTCAATAAATATAAAAGACTTTCCTATGTGGAATAAAACTCACTTCTACAGCATGCGATAGCAAAGAACCCAATTTTGATTTTTAATTTAAATTTACGAAAACAGGTAAAGACTTTTGACAAAGGATAACACGGATAGCTCGAATTCGACGGGACTGACCTTAGTAGTTCGAGGGATCAATAGTTCGAGGGATATCTTACAAAGCTAAAGAAGAAAAAAAAAAAGGACCGCAGGCACAGGTCGACGGATGCGTGATTTCGAGTCTTCTGCGTTGGACCTATCCGTGTTATACTGTACTTTGACATTGCTTGCCAGGGCCAACCCAAAGTGATTTGAAAAGCAGCATCCCAGCAGTAAGATGAAGAAACTAAATTTTTTTAATGTTCCCACAGAGGAATTGAACTCATATCTTTTTAGTGCAAGGGGAAGAGCGCAGCCTTTATACCACAGACACCATCGGTGAGCTTGAGTTTTCTCCAGCTCAACATTCATCTCAGATATCGAAGAAATATGGGCGGGACCTGAGAACACCAGCAATAATCAATGAATTCAATGTTTCTGACTGCACAGCTGCTTATTTCAATGGGAGATGAGATGCTTACTACTATCTAGAATGATGCTTACTGGAGTAATGAAGCTCTGCACTGCACTTTCTGAAAGTGACACCCTGATCACAGTAGCTTCACAGGACCAAAGAATTTCAAGGTTCCCACTCATCAAGGAGAAAACATTTTCTGGTTTTGTCCCGGATTTCCCTTGGATTTTGTAAGGTAAAATCCCTGGGGGTTTTAAATCCTCTCGCGGTAACAGGAATTTCAAGTTGAAACGGCTTTGTATTAAACAAAGTTTAAATCTTTACAGTGTTGATAATCCAGCATACTACTTCGCGCAAGTGCTAAATTTCACTTGTAAGGGAAACTTTCGAGAACCGTTTGACATTGTTCCAGCTTTGAATAGAGTGACTGATTGTAAATGTTTTCAAAATCGACATAATTTTGATGACTTAGGGCTGGTTTGAGCCCGACTCTCAGAGCAAAACCAGACTGAGCAGGATACAACATGTACATCATGGCAGAAAGATGGAGATGCCTGATTAATATTTACCACTCACATCTTTTAAGTGAAAGACAAAAAGCTTAACCAGTCTACCACAGCAGATGTTTTTTTTTTCCTGTTGCAAACATCAACACCTTTTAACTGTCACAAAAAAGATACTGCAAAGGGAATTATTCAAACATTCAGAAATAACCTATTTTAAGATTTGTTGCAATTTCAGTCACAATATGAACATTGACCTTTCGATCCAGACTTTGATATTACGCATGAAATTTCACAAATTATTACAAAGAGAATGATGATATTTTATTCATTTATTTTGCTTTTCATTTTGGACAATATCTAAAACATTCCATCCAGCTCAATACGTAAATGCATTAAACATTTTTGCATTTTTTGCGCAAGTATAAAAAGACAGCACATGTATTCATTACAAGTAATACATTATATCTACATGTATGTACAAAAAAGGACCAAAAAATTACATGAAATGAACAAAAAACAAGGCATAAAGTAAAGTAGGCCTACAATAATAAGACAAAAGAACAAATGAAATATGAGACACCAAATGAGCATTTCTTTGCGATTGGAAATAAATTAATGATTCTACAATTTAGAAAAGAATATAAAAGTTGCTGTAAATATTGTGCTTTGAACTTTGTACCGTTGAGCTGATGGACCCACACAACAACAGCAAAAACAATGATAACATTATGTTGCTCTATCTTACCACAAAGCACAAGTAACTGATGCAACATGCTCGATTTTTCCACAATGTCATGTTGATGAAGCTATGCCCTAAAATGGTAGGTTCCATTGCCAGCCAATAGAAGATTCATGTAAAAAGAGTAAATGACGTATTTGAATAATTAAAACAACAGCAGAACCGAAAAAAGACGTAAAAAAAACAAACATCTTGAGATTCTTTTTCTGCCCAACCTCTATCAAGTGAGGCTACGTACTCGCACTACCAACTTTCATTCATTATAAAGCAGCAGACACACTTATAGTAGTACAACTAGTCGGATAAATTAAGGGAAAAATATCAGACTGGCCAGTTCACATACATGATATCCCTGTCACCACATTTGTGCACAAAACCGAGGGATGCTTTACATCTGCCTTCAAAAACAACATTACAGAGGCTCAGTCGGAAATCTAAACACATGGATGGTGAGACTTTATTTTCCAGGCTGCTGAGATAAATGTAAAGACATTTAGAATTGAGGAAAAAATCGTTGGTATCAATAGTGAGGAACAAGTCATCTACAACTCATGTGATAATGTGTTGCTGACTTTAGTCAACGACGAGAACATCAATCTGAGATTTCAGCTTGCTATGTATGGAACAGGTTGCAATGATAGGAAAGGTAAAAGGTTTTTGGCAGCAATGTGCGCGCCTCCACTTGTTTCATGTATTAGGGCTTCAGTTTTCAAAGAGGGGATTAGAGAAGCCATTAAGTCCACTGCAGCTGAATCAAGGGAGGCAGCAGCAAATAAAGTGAAGTCAGCTGAGGGAGAGCTTATTACAGTTGGATGTGATGGATCGTGGCAGAGAAAAGGTTTCTCTGGTAAGAACGGAGTTGCAATCTGTCTATTAGAAGTAAAGTACCAACTAAGGTCTGTCGAATCATTGCGATTTATGCTGTAAGGCTAGGTCAAAGAAGTTGTTTGCAGATCTAGATCTAGAAATAAAGAAAATTTATCAAGCTCAACATTGCATGAAAAATCACCATGGACCCGCAGGAAGCACGGAGCTGGCTGGCATAAAGTGCATAAGGTCAGAGGAGAGGAATGAATTGAAATATACTGAGTACATATATACTTAGAAGATGGAGATTCAAAAAGCTACAAGTGTGTTTCTGAGGCAACGTCGAAATAGAGCAACTCAAATGTTGTGGCCACGTGCAACAGAGGCTGGAAAAGACATTGCCAGATAATGTGTCCCAATGTTAGAACAACTTTGATCAGAATGGGAATAAGAAAGTGAAAGGAATTGTTCGTGCAGGCAAATCGACAATGGCTGCAATCAAGAGAGTTCAGGGACACTGCGGTGGTGCAATCAGGAAAACTGTCGGTGATCTAGAAATCTAAGAAAAGATCAGCTGTACGGGCAATTTATTACAATAGAAAAAGAGAGCATAATCAATGTGGAGAATGGTATGATAGAACTAATAATAAGAACAGGCTGCCAGATTTTGTGATGCAAGAGATGAAGAGCGTCTTTGAGGACTTGCTGGATGACCACCTGCTTAGAAAGTATTTACATGGTGGGACGCAAAAGTCAAATGCGGTTTTTCATCATCTAGTGAGGGATGGGTGCCCAAAAACAACTTTTGTTGGAAGAGATAGGTTAGAGCAGTTAATGATGTAGCAATTGTGTTTAATAATGGAGACATTGGCAGATGTGAAACATTCAGAAAGTAGGGACTATCAGTTGGGAGACTTCAGATCACAGCTTTTCAAACTTTAGACGTTTTATGAATGCAGGAAGACTGTCTCCAGCATCATCCAAACAACAACAAACCAAGGGTAGTATTGCTGCTCCCCAGAAAGAAAGTGGAGATGAAGCATATGTAGTTGGGGGATTCTTATGTAAGTTAAACCATCATTTTCCCCAACTTGTTTCAGTTTTACTGGGCGATTTTCTTGGTTTTTTTCAATTTTCATGCAAAAACATCAGGACCAATAGGAAAACTGAGAGGACAAAGACCTTGTATTTTACTTTTTGTCTCAAGGATGTGATACATTTTTCCCGCTGGAGAGACTTGGAGGGTCTTCAGCATTAGTAAAAAAATGTCTTAGCTCTACATGTGAACCTGTCCAACCTGGAAAAACCTTGAATGTCTTCTGTGATCAAACAACAGAAGCACTTAAGACATCAGAGCATTCAACCTCAGGTTGGAAATCCACTGCAGCTTTTATTGAAAGTATCACAAAATAGAGGACATTAAGTAACTGCCAGAGTATGTCCCAGGCCACTTGATTTAACGACCCTGGTAAAGCTGTTGTAGATTATAGTAGATAGTCTAGATGGAAAAAGTGGAGGATATGCTCTGTTGCTTGACTGGGCGGAGAACAAGTTTTTTCCCAAACCCAAGAGAACAGCCAGGGAACATACAATACATTAGCCAGATGCAGCCCTGACTTGATCATGTCGTGGTTTTGCAGATGTCTCAAACAGGAGTTATTTCATGAGCTGTAATATTTGTTTGTGTCAGCTAAAACTAAAATCAACCAGATATTCTGAGAGGGGATATAAGCACAATAAAAAAAATATATAGGTATTGTGGGTTTTGAAGAATATTTTGTTCTGGCAGTCACTGGAAATATGGTCAAAATAGTGTGGCACAGGGTGCTTTTGGCCAGCTCTGGAAAGAGTTAATCTACTCATGCTGCACACACAGCCGTTAAGTCTGAGCAATCCACCGAACAGACGTCACAGCATGTGGGCACTTGGAGCAGAGTGAAAACTCACCATTAACCTCGGCTGCTCAGTGCTCAAATCACGGGATTGTTTACTTAACTACATTAGTGCATGTGGAGTGAGAATCTAAATTAATTACGTTTTTTTTTTGGTGACTTCCTTTCTTTCATCACAGCAACTCGAAGAAGTCAAAGGTGCAGCTTAGCTTTGGAATTCTTAATCATTTCACCAAATAACTTTAATAATTGGATGTACCCTTGTAAGTTTTGAGCTTGAATTCGTTTTGTGTCAATGATTTGTTTGCACTATGAGGGACAGGCAGTCATTCTAACACACTTTCACCACTCTACAAAAGGTCGAGCTTCAGCTCTACTCCCATTTTAATAGAGAGGCAAGGAGAGGAGCTTTGTACTATAATAATGAGAATCCGAAGGAAAGAACTCATCATGCCTTAGGTTTGCTCCCTAAAGATAGCCAAAAGATTTCAAGAGGACGAGTACTGGGAGAAGGAAGGACTTCAGTTCATCCAACCAAAAGCAGTCATCAACCCATGTGAAGACTCATCTGACTCGCTGACAGAATACAGATAGGCCAATACTTAGACTGCTAACTTCTTACCACATTTTGTTCTATTTTTTGTACACCCTTAATCTTAAAAGGGGCATACAGCGGGAACGGACTTGTGCTTTGCCCTGAAAAATTACTTCTGAGGAGTGATGTTAACTGCACATGTCAGTTTAAGAGAAGCGGTTGTATTTGGCAAAAAACAAATGAGCTCATGTAAATGAACATTCTATATTTAATAATGACTTTTTATTATTAAATTTGTTTTTATTAAACGGGATGAATAAATTACTGCATGCATCCCCTGTCATTTACTTAACATCTGTCATTCCACCGATTTGTTTTTTTCCGATGGTAGTCATTCCTAAGAAATGCCTGACTGCCTATTTCAGTCATTCTCTAAAAATGACTAAAATTTTTAGGCATTCCTGGAAAAGCCTGATCAAAACAGGAATTGCTTGGGAAAGACTGAATTTTCAGGTATTTCCTGAGAATGACTAGTTTCTGGGTTTGACTGTAACATATGTATGATGAGCTGAAACAATTTTGGGTAGTTGATAACCAATAGAAGCCAAAACAAATGACATAAATATTTCACCCTTCTTTCTTTGTTTTTTTAACTGAATGTAAGGTCAATTGCAAACATGCAGACATGATATTGCTTTTCATATATGCATTTCAATTGTTTCCTTATCTCTTCAATGCACATGATAACAGATGATGTGAGAACTAATCTTTTGTCCTGTCACAATAAAAAAAAATTCTGCTAAATTAGAGTCTAATCATTTTCTCTTATTCGTTCTGATTCAACAGCAGTCCTGCTTGTTTCCAGCCTGGGAAGAACATCAGCATCAATGAGGCAATGATCACTTTTTATGAACGACTTCAGTTCAAGCATTACATCAAGGGAAAGCCCAACCCATGGGGCATAAATGTTTGATGTGCGGTGGATGTGTCAATGGATTCCTGTCCAGATTGTCTGCCTACACTGGGAACACTGACACCCCAATGCCTCATGGACTAGGACACCACATCATTAGGAAACTCAGGGAGCCCTACCGAGACAGGAATAACCACTTTTTTTGTGGCATTTATTTTCTCTTCTGTTCAGCTTGCCGGTGACCTACTGCAGGGTAAGACATACTGTCCGCTCCAACTGTAAAGGCTGGCCTGCAGATTTCAAACCTGCTGCAACAAAGCGTATGAAAGAGGTGGATATTCAGTTCAGGCAAAGTGGTAACATCCTTGCAACTGACTGGAAAGACAAGAGGCATGCCTCTATACCCCCCCCCCCCCCCACACACACATACACACACATATATACACTCTCCCACCACTATCTTCTTTGCCTCTACCTGTAACATTGAAACCTCCCCTCCCCAGATATGACACATTTTGCGCGAACCCACACTACACCGGCAACAAAGTAAGAACCCTGAAAAGATTATTTTTTTAACGATAAAATCAATGTTTAGATGATGGCAAAGTCCACTGTACAAATATACCGGTGACCACTAGCTGGACTGGCCACTAAGGATAGGTGCCACTGGGTGAGGCACACTGACCGGGGGCAGCAGGAAATTCCTCAGCTGACTGTTGAGTTGTCTCACTTCTTGATCTTGTTCTTCGTAGCCCCGAACGGCTTTGGTGAACTGAACCAGACCTGAAGAGAACAAAAAGAGTTTGATAAAATTGAATATTACATATATTTAAAAGATGATAGATATAAGCGACACTGAGACTGAGAGAGAAGTAGAGAGAGGGAGAGAGAAGGATATAGAGAGAGAGACAGAGAGAGAGACAGACAGAGAGTGAGAGAGAGAGAAAGAGAGAAAGATGGGGGGGGGGGGAGCGACCGAGAGAGAGAGAGGAGGAGAGAGAGGGGGAGAGAGAGAGAGAGAGGGATAGAGAGTGAGAGAGAGGGAAAGAGAGAAAGAGACCATAAAAATGAATAGCAAGTACGATTAAATCATGAAATTAAAAACAAAACTGAAACTACTAAAAGCTTAAAAGCTGTCTTTTAAAATGAAGCTCTCCAGTCAATTACAACAATACACAGGAATTTCGTACTTTCTTTGAAACAGCCGACAAAATTCCTCCCTGAAAGATATCTTTGCATGGCAACAAATCATGCCCTTCAGCATACATAACAGTGGATGTAAATCATACCCTCGGAAGAAAAGACGATCACAGTACCATGCTAAATTACTTTAAATTTGTCCTGACCGCTGAAAGAGGCCACACTTCTAGCAAGAGAACTTAAAAACTATTGGTCAGCTCCAGATAATGCAAACAAAATGATATATATATATATATATATATATATATATATTAATGATGTCCCCACAGTCGCAGAGTGAAATGTGAAGGACACATGATGATCCAGTTCTAAAGAAAAGGAGGCTAACCTGTGAAAAATGCCGGATCCAGAAAAGTGAATTCATAGATCAAATACTCCAGGCCTTTCTAAACACACAGTAGTATATCAGACAAGTCAGGGCACTAATCAAATAGCCATGACAACAAACTAGACCAATTATATGATATTATAATAATCTGAATACTACTGGTAGAAATCTTAATGAAGACAAAGTACCTTCTCCGTCCGGAAGAAAGCCGTATCTCTGCACCACCTGTATCTGCATCTGCGTGGCCGCTGGGAACACAGTCTGCATACTCTTGAGCATGTCATTGCCAGCGGCGCTTCTAACTTCCTCCAGTTTGGTCACATTCTCTGGCTGGCTGAATGTTTCCAGGATCTCGCGCAAGGCAGCTAAAAATACAAGGAAGCAAAGTTTACATAAAAAGCACAATATATGCGCAATTTATCTTTTGCATAAGTCAAACCTCTGTAAACTCCTTATCTCTGGCAAGCCACCCCCAGCGGCTCACAGGCAGAACTGTTGTGCTGGTAAGCAGAGGCTACATTCTTTAACGATGACGTCAACCCCAAAAATTACTTTTCGGCAACTGCCAAAAACTGGTATTTTTTTACATTCATTAGATGAAAAACTTTCGAGTGACGTTTTTGTCCTTTTTAGATTTAGTACCCAAAAACAAGGAACCCCGCCGTAGTGGGTTTACCCACTTCAGAGATAAAGGAAGTGCAAAAAAATCAAAAGAGCCTGCAATCACAATAACCTCAAAGTACAATCCCACGTATTTCTCAAGTACCTCAATCCTCTAGAAGAAATGAGTGATGAAAACTGCACCTAATTTTTAAATTTATAAATACAGTCAGGCATGGACAATCAAACATGTCAAGGATAATTGGCAATGTGTCCGGGTAAACCGATAAAACGAAAAAGTATAGATATTGAAGAACAAAATCAAGGGAAGCAACTCTTACAGTACAATGATCAGGAAATACCAAAGAGGTTATAAATTTTACCAGAGTCCGTAAGGTGTCACAAGACTAGATATGGAAACTTTTGAGTTTGTTGGCAGCCATGTTCGAGTTGGCGAAGAAGTTTGTTTACATGTGAGCGGGCGAGTCAGTGCTCTTATTAAGGAAGGTATTTTATTAGATCTCTGGATTCGAATGTTGTGTTTTCATCCACTGAGATTCTCTTAAAAGTGCAAGCATGAGAAACCTTCAGTCCCTTTCTGGACTAACGTCTTACAGCCTTAGATAGAGACTTTCTCTACAGTAAATTCATTATACTAGCAAATGTCTGATTGGTCTGGAAGTGGAAGACTGAAGAAAACGAGACCACTGAGAAAGGATGGTGCAACACTTCTACAGGTGTTTATCAGTGCACTCAAAGCCTCCAAAGGTACCCCTCTTTCTTTTCACCGGTAAGAATAAGACTGATAAGAATTTAGACAGATAAGATCCAGATCTATATAGTCTAGATATTTTGAAGAAAATATTCGAAAAGATTAGGAGCCTGGTCTGATCAAAGCCTACAGGCTTTCAGTTGATTAATTTAATATCAGATCTAACCGAGGCAATTAACCGAGGCAATTTTGCCTCGCCTTTTGTGTTTTTAAAATTACTTAGACACCTACATCTCTAGATCTACTTACAAAATCCAAGCTAGATCTACTTAATCACTTGATCTTGTCATCCAGTTGGTTCTCCCCTGGGTTGAGCATCAGTGTAATAACTTTAACCAAGCCTAAATAGATCTAGGTCCTAAAAGGAAACGGATAACTCGGAGTGTCTACGTACACGGTAACCGGGCGCATAGCCTCAGGGTCTACGTACACGGTAACCGGGCACGTAGTCTCAGTATCTGCGTACACGGTAACCGGAAGGTCCAAGAGATAGTTCACTCAGCCAAAAATAGTGTCACTTTTATTGTTTTTCACACAAGTAGAGTAGGCCTAACTCTGTTCGCAAAGTTCGCGCTTTTTCGAAGAGGGCGTACTAGGGTCAACCGCTCAATAGTCCAGCATGATACCCACTAGCCTAAATGTCATAACAGAGCGTCCAGTGAGCCTTTACTTTCGCTATTGTTACCACCCAGAAATTTGTAGTTAAATGTCTGATAACGCAACAATTATTGTAACATGCAGGTTCGGCATTACAAACGTGGTGTCGCCATGAAAACAAATCAATATTTGTCACTGTGTCGTCACTTATGGGGGCAACATAAAGAAAAGAAAGTTATACAAGCGTCTTGTTGGGCTCGCCATTGTGACCGGTCAATGAACCAGCGCGCATTCTGAGCGCTTCGAAGTAGGCCTACAGGACTCACGAATGGGAGGGATTATTGATTTTTTTAAAAGACGCACTCGGTGATAGGGGGAGGCTGAACGCAACACCAGAGGACAAAAAAAACTTAAACTGGAAGCAAATATTATGTTTAAGGGGGGGGGCTACACCTGGAGGCTATCTCGCTTATTACATGACCGAATTTTACCAAATTTCACACATATAACAAGCATAGTAAGGAGTCTTAAAATCCGCAATCAAATTTGAGAAAAAAGTTTCATTTCCATGGATACGCCGCCATATTGGATTTCACTGAC
>NW_004797306.1:2215672-2233700 GCF_000002075.1 Aplysia californica
AACTAAATACCCGGTTACCGTGTTCTTAGATAATGAGAGGCGCCCGGTTGCCGGTTACCGTGTTACTGTATGTAGATATTGAGGCTACTCGCCCGGTAACCGTAGTGTATGTGACATTGAGTTTGAGACTTCACACCCGGTTGCCGGTTACTGTGTACGTAGACCCTGAGACTACGTGCCCGGTTACCGTGTACGTAGACCCTGAGGCTACGTGCCCAGTTTTACCGTGTACGTAGTCGTAGACACTCCGAAAAGGAAAAGTAGGCTAGATCTAGATCTATACTTCTATTAAAATATAATAGAAATCTATAAATTTTGACTATTATTTATGTTTCTTTGTTTTTACACAGAACCATGATGAGAGGAGATCTTAGAAGTAAAAAAAACACAATTTTATGGGGGAAAAAATTGTTGGTCAGTCGGGGGAGGAGAGAGAATCTAAGAAGGAAAAGATTGCCGATTCAATTTGAATAAACAAAAGAGCCGACACTTGGGGGTACCATTACCTTTGCAGTCACCTAATGAGAACTGATGTTTGCCCAATGCCATCATCTGTCAGATCAGAACTCGGAAATTTTATCACTGTGATGTTGAATACATGTAATATCTATAGAGGCCCTTTTTCTAAAATGCTGAAACACAAGGCAGGCAGATCTAACTTTCGCTTTTAGAACTCAAGGCTCAAATCAAAGGGACGTAAATCGCTCGAACGAAACCCTCAAGACTTCCGCCCACAGAATTCTGTGCTTCCGCCTCACTTTTCGAGCCAACCAAGACCGAATCCAACCCAAGACAGAATAAGACGACTTATTCCGTCTTGGATGCAGCCGAATCAACGGGGATTGCCTGTCGCTATTTTTAGAACCAGAGAAAGTAAGTTGGTACTTCCGGTAGGCTACTTGCTCCTCTGCAACTGTGAAAAAATAAACAATTGTGATAAAATCACAATATTTACGAAAATATGGTTACATTAATGTGAGGGATTGATATGTTCTCTATGAATGGGAAAATAGTTCTTTCTGTGTGATACAACCGTAGTCCAGGGAAGCATGGCATCGAATTCTTTTATGGAAAGGCTTCGCACCTTTCATCCCCCTCTACCAACAAACTTCACTTCACTCTCAAACTCCTACTACACTCCAATGAAGTTTGCAGAAGCCGGCTGGCAGTGGGAGCGCGAAGACAATGTCCTTTCCTTGTCAGATGAACTAGTATGTCGCTCTTGTAGTGTAAGGCACAGTGGATGGTCAGGGGAGTCTCCCTTTGCTGCCCACCGGACGAAAAGTCCCAACTGTCATTTTCTTAATACAGCACCAAACCCGACCAGCATCCAATCTCCTTTTGTTGACGGAGAAGCCACCTCTTCATCCCCTTTAATTCTAATGAATGAGATGAATGAAGGTGCAAATATACAGGAACTGGAAACAATATCATCCATCTGTAACTCATGTGTTTCTAGCGATGCAGAAACTTTGAGAAGAAAGTTATTCTTGAGTAGGCTGAACTATGATCATCACTCTCAGTCTCGGACATCATGCAGACGCCAACTTATCGTTCACCCTCTCAAACCTCTTTCTGGTGGGTATCCCATGTTGTTTGAAAGTCTTCGACTGACTACTTACAGTTCACCAAGCTCAGTTGAGGCTGCAAAATGGTCAAGAGATGGCTTCATCATGATTTCTAACCTCCGAGCCCTATGTGTTTTCTGTGGACTCCAGTTGGAGTTTGACGTGTGTGTTGACATTGGACATGTGCACAAGGAAAAGTCACCTGAGTGTCCTTTTGTGTGCCACTTTGATGTGGGAAATATTTCTAGTGAAGTGCAAAGGAGTATTCTGGAGAAAGAGCGTTCAAAGCATTTTGTGGACTTTAGTGAGCGGGATTCTTCCGTGGTAAAAGAGTACAGTATCATGTACCCAGAGTTTGAGAGTGCAACAGACAGATCTGGTACCTTTAATTTGTGGCCAAAGCTTCAGAGAGCAATGTTTCCTCCTGTTGTTATGGCTGATGCAGGTTTTTACTATACAGGTGGGTTTTTGAAGTAGGGCCTACAGTTGCCTTTTTTTTCTTAGAAATTTTAGCTTTTCAGGTTTTATTTTAGCATCACATAAATATGATTATGATCAGAATTTTTCCAGCTGTTGCAAGCAGCAAGTTGATCCAACATCATCATATTTTGAGTTTTTTAAAATAAATTCTGTGAGAAGTCATTTTATAATAGTCTATTTTCCATCTAACAAGAAGATCAAAGTTGTTTCTTGTACCTAACTTTCTAAAATGAACAATGTTTAAAAATCTTAAAATATTGTCTCTTTAAGATCTAAATTGTGAGCCACATTGTAAAACTCTGGCTATTTTGAAGAGAAAAAATCACCTGATGAACAATTTTAATTGATTGTTTTTTAAAAGTTTGTTAACATTACAAATAATAGGTTCCTTTCGTAACACAGATTTTCAGTGCAACAACACTCTTTCAAATATGAGCATTTGCCAAAAGGTGGGATACCTGGGTGTGACAAATGAGGTCCAAAATCAACTTTATTAATAATTCTTTAATCACCCATATAATATCTATATAGCCTAATGATTGCTCTTTCAGGCTCAGTAACTGCCAAAGCTGTATATGCAATGGTCTTGGTGTAATTCTGACTTGAATGACGGAAATAGCAAAAAGTTCGTTCATAACAATGATGACACAAATTTATGAATACTCAAAGTTCCTTTCTTCAGCTAGGCTGATGATGTTATATTTTGAGAACATAGCAAATAACTTCCAAAAATACATAGAATTGACAATTTATAAAAATCTTTATTAATTTTTGATAAAATTACTTTTTTGTGTCATAATAGTTATGAACGAACAATAAGTGACCAAAATACTATTAAAAAATTATCAAGTTTCATCGACTAGAATTGTCTAAAATAACACTCTGGTCTAATTATAGTCAAGTGATAAATGAAAGACCATTTTAACAGCTATTTTTAAACGCAAACTGGTCTTAGGGCATATATTATGCATCAATTTAAAGTTCGTTCATAACCATTATGACACACTGTTTCGTTCATAACTATTATGACAAATTTTACTTTTTTTTGGCCCCTAAAATTTACTTAATATTGTTCTGTCTTTCACATAAAACGGTTTTCATTTATGAGGCTTTCCTTAAAATATGATAGATTCCTCTATGTAGGGAGAATTCAAAGTTTATTTCTTGAAAAACCCTTAGAATACACCTTTAAAATGGTTCGTTCATAACAATTATGACAAACTTCAATTTTGACCTAAAAATTTACTCATTTTGATCTGTCATTCATTTTTTAAAACTTTTATTAAATGAAACTCTCCTCATAATATGTATCTCTGTACATGTTTTTAAAGTTTGTTAACACTGAAAAGTCCTCAAAATATATAAAATGGACTATAAATAGTTCGTTCATAACCATTACTACAAAAGTATAATACTAATTAAAATCCACACCCATACACTTATGATAAAAATCAAAATATCAGAATGTATGCAAGGTCTATTCTGTCCTTTAGTTGGGTTAAAATTAAAAATACATCCCAAAACAACTGTAAATTACATGGAATAAAGTTTCGTTCATAACCGTATGACACACTGTTTCGTTCATAACTCTATTGACAAATTTTACTTTGGGCCCAAAAAATTAACTTTTGTTCTGTCATTCACATACAATTGTTTTAATTTATGAGACTCTCCTAAAAATAAGGTTATATATATATGTTGGAAGAATTCAAAGTTTAATCACTAAAAAACCCTTAAAATACCTTTAATTGTTCGTTCATAACTATTATGACAAACTTCAGTTTTGACCTAAAAATTAATATTTTGACCTGTCATTTACTTAAAAATTTTATATTAAATGAAAGTTTCATCATAATATGTATCTGTGTGCATGTTTTTTATGTTTATCAACTCTGGAAAGCCCTCAGAGTACAATATATATATATATATATATGTAGTTCGTTCATAACCATTACTACAAAAGTAAAATACTAATTAAAATCCAGACCCATACACTTATGATAAAAATCAAAATATCAGAATATAAGCAACGTCTAATACATCCTTAAGTTGGGTTAAAATTAAAAATACATCCCAAAACAACTGTAAATTACATGGAATAAGGTTTCGTTCATAATATAACCATTATGACACACTGTCACGTTCATAACATGATGACAATCCATTATGACAAGCATATTTTTGCTTCTTCTTCGCTTCTCTTTTGAGTCATCAGCACACTACTCTTCCATGTTCATTCCACCATGTAAAAGGATGTTGTGAAACAGTGGGAAGTCCCTCACATGATATTTTGCAGAAATATCATAAAGTGTTTGTTCATTTAATATAACATCATTATGACAAACCTGGATTATCTAATCAAAGTCATATTTAAGCAAAACCATACGATGGAGCGGAAAATTACCCTTCTGGTGGATCAATGTCAAACCAATGTTTAATACCGGTCATTCCCCGGGATGATATGTTTAACGATTTGGGTTTTCTAGACCTTGGAAAGTCTGATGATGTAATTATGACACGAGTTATGAACGAACTTATAAATTTTACTCAGCAATAACATCATTAATATAAATAAATAAAACCCTTTTAATGGACACACGCTGTTATGATGGTGTGTACAAACTATTTTCAATGTTTGAATGCACTTCTGTTTGATCTATAGTTTAAGATTAACAATATTCTGTATTTAACATACAATTATGTGTGCACTCAGGATGAGTAAAAAATGCCCTATTTTTAGTACTATTATCTTTCTATGTAGAGATATAAGATGCACACATCAATCTACTTGCTCATGCAGCTTGACCAACTTATTTCCTTGCCATATGCGTAAAGTTTTCAGAAGAAAACATATTTTACCATGAGTAGTGGTTGATTTAAAAAGTCCTTAAGCAAACACCCCCACCTTTTGGCAAAAGCTCATATATAATATTATATAATATATTATAATATTATATATACAGTCGAACCTGCCCTGACGGCTCTATAAGACGGTCACCTGTACAAACGGCCACTTTCCATTTCCTACCTTGTGTTTTTCCTATAATTTAACTGTGTAAAACGGGCACCTGTCCAATGCGGCCGCGGCCACCATATTTTAACACACAACCCCTATCACACTTAAGCAATAACACCTGTCCTATACGGCCACCTTAGTGACTCCATTATGTTTTGTTATAAATTGTGCATTGGCCCCTGGCGTTGTGGGCGAGCCGTCATAATCCATTTACTTTGTTGGAGTAATCCAATTACTTCCAACCAATCATGCTGCGTAGGCCCCTTCCACTGTTGACCAATAGATTCAATGTTCAGCTGCTGGTGAGGTAAGCGTGTGATCCCTCATAACCCATAAAAGCCCCGCCCAGAACTCATACACAAATTGTTAGTGAGATGAGTTGTCACTGTTTACCCAGGCTGTAACAAAGTAACAATGGATGTCAACATGAACTTGCGACAGAAGCGTCGCTCGTTCTCCGAGTGGTGGCAACCCATGTGTTTGTTTTAACATAGCACTCGGTCTTCCTCGTCTGATACATTTCGTTTTATTGTCACCCTTGCACAAAATCAGCAACAAAATAAAAATAACAAACAAAATACAAACCAACAACACCACCAACAACAAAAACAATGTATGTAACAACAATGTGGCTACTTTCGATTGGAACTTCAGATGGGAATGGTTTACAAATTTTCTTCATCTTGATCAGTCCTGCCTAAGACGGCCACCTGTCTTATACGGCCACTTTTCTCCATGACAATGGGTGGCCATCTTACACAGGTTCGACTGTATTTCAATATATAAGCAAGTCTCAAAATTTGGTCCCGAAAGTGTCACAAAAAAAGATTAATTTTGAAATATAACTATCTGAACCAAAAGCAATCTCATTTCCTCAACGGTTAGCTGAAGTTTCAATACTAATTTGAATTTTTTTTAAAGTCTGACCGTTTTTTTGGAATTATATTTGATTTTCTGGCAAAGTTCACTTTATTGAATGGACATGATGATAACACAATAAAGTGTACACTGTAATTTGCAAGTTTCAATAAGATTTTGTCTAAAATTCATCAGGATAATAATAAATGGGCAAATCAAGGCAAAAAACATCAATTCGAAATAGACCAACTGTTCCAAAATTATCTGTCAGATTTCCACTTTGATTACTCTCTTACATCACCGTAATATTTAATGAGCCTTTGCCAAAAGGTGGGGGTGTTTGCATGAGGACTTTTTTAATCAACCACTACTCATGGAAAAATATGTTTTCTACTTAAAACTTTATGTATCAAGGAAATAAGTTGGTCAAGCTGCATGAGCAATAGATTGATGTGTGCATCTTATATCTCTTCATAGAAACATAATAGTACTAAAAATAGGGCATTTTTTACTCAACCTGAGAGCTCAGTTATTGTATATATATGTTAAATACAGAATATTGTTTAATCATAAACTATCAAACAGTAAGTAGTGCATTCAAACATTGAAAATATTTAGCATACACCATCATAACTTTGTGTGTCCATTAGAAGAGTTTTATTTTTATATGAATGAATGATGTTATTGCTTAGTAAAATTTATAAGTTCGTTCATAACTCGTGTCATAATTACATCATCAGACTTTCCAAGGTCTAGAAAACCCAAATCATTAAACATATCATCCCCAAGAATGACCAGTATCAAACATTGGTTTGACATTGATCCATCAGAAGGGTAATTTTCCGCTCCATCGCATGGTTTTGCTTAAATATGACTTTGATGGAGATAATCCAGGTTTGTCATTATAATGATGTTTATGAACAAGAAACACTTTATGATATTTCTGCAAAATATCATGTGAGGGACTTCCCACTGTTTCACAACATCCTTTTACATGGTGGTATAAACATGGAAGAGTTGCGTGCTCATGACTCAAAAGAGAAGCGAAGAAGAGGCAAAAATATGCTTGTCATAATGGATTGTCATCATGTTTTGAATGTGACCATGTGTTATAATGTGGTTATAATGAACGAAACCGTATTCCATGTAATATGTAATTTACAGTTGTTTTGGGATGTATTTTTAATTTTAACTCTACTTAAGGATGTAAGACCTTGCTCACATTCTGATATTTTGATTTTTATCACAAGTGTATGGGTATATATATATATATGTATTTTAATCAGTATTTTTCTTTTGTAGTAAGTAATTGTTATGAACGAACAACATAATGTACTCTGAGGGCTTTCCAGTGTTGATAAACATTAAAAACATGTACACAGATACATATTATGAGGAAACTTTCATTGAATATAAATATTTTAAAGTAAATGACAGGTCAAAATATTAATTTTTAGGTCAAAACTGAAGTTTGTCATAATTGTATGAACGAACCATTAAAGATTCTAAGGGTTTTTCAGTGATTAAACTTTGAATTATTCCTACATATATATGCTTATTTTGAGGAGAGTCTCATAAATGAAAACAATTTTAGGTGAATGACAGAACAATAAGTTAATTTTTAGGGCGCAAAGTAAAATTTGTCATAACAGTTATGAATGAAACAGTGTGTCATAAATAATGGTTATGAACGAACTTTAAATTTATGCATAACATGCCCTATGACCAGTTTGCGTTTAAAAATAGCTGTTAATTCTTCCTACATATATATGTTTATTTTGAGGAGAGTCTCATAAATTAATCACAATTTTATGTGAATGACAGAACAATAAGTTAATTTTTGGGGCGCAAAGTAAAATTTGTCATACAGTTATGAACGAAACAGTGCGTCATAATGGTTATAATGAACGAAACCTTATTCCATGTAATTTACTGTTGTTTTGGGATGTATTTTTAATTTTAACCCAGCTAAAGGACGTAAGAGATCTTGCATACATTTTGATATTTTAATTTTTATTATAAGTGTATGGGTGTGGATTTTAATTAGTATTATACTTTTGTAGTAATGGTTATGAACGAACTATTTATTGTCCATTTAATATATTTTGAAGGCTTTTCAGTATTGATAAACATTAGAAACATGTACAGAGATACATATTATGAGGAGAGTCTCACTTAATAAGAGTTTTAAAAAATGAAACACAGATCAAAATTTATTAATTTTTAGGTCAAAATTGAAGTCTGTCATAATTGTTATGAACGAAACATTTTAAAGGTATTCTAAGGGTTTTTCAGTAAATAAACTTTGAATTCTTCCTACATAGAGGGATCTATCCTATTTTAAGGAGAGTCTCATACTTGAAAACCATTTTTGTGAAAGACTGAACAATAAGTTGATTTTTGGGGCCCAAAGTAAAATTTGTCTTAATAGTTATGAACAAAACAGTGTGTCATAATGGTTATGAACGAACTTTAAATTTATGCATAACTTGCCCAATGACCAGTTTGCGTTTAAAAATAGCTGTTAAAATGGTCTTTCATTTATCACTTGACTATAATTATACCAGAGTGTTATTTTAGACAATTCTAGTCAATGAAACTTGACATTATAATTGAAAGTTTTTTGGTCACTTATTGTTCGTTCATAAATATTATGACACAAAAAAGTAATTTTATCAAAAATTAATAAAGATTTTTATAAACTGTCAATTCTATGTATTTTTGGAAGTTGCTTGCTATGTCTCAAAGTATAACCTCAGCCTATCTGAAGAAAGGAACTTTGAGTATTCATAAATTTGTGTCATCATTGTTATGATCAAACTTTTTGCTATTTCTGTCATTCAAGTCAGAATTACACCAAGACCACTGAATATACAGCTTTGGCAGTTACTGAGCCTGAAAGAGCAATCATTAGGCTATATAATATGGATGATTAAAGAATTATTACATAAAGTTGATTTTGGACCTGATTTGTCACACCCAGGTATCCCACCTTTTGGCACATGCTTTAATATTATGTATAATGTAAATTTCTCTTTTTTTTGAGGACATTGATATTATATAATTATATGGAACTAGTCTAGTTGGTTCATTAGAACATGTGGTAGCAAAGCCGAGAAACAAAATACAGGTTCATGAACGGACATGATGAAATGACAGAAATTGCGATGAGAAAGTTTTTTTGCTAATGAGTGTCCCTATTCTGAGTCAAAACTACTCAACAAGTGTGTTTAATAACTCCTTTTGACTTGAAGTAATGCCCATTTTATTCTTCTCTTTAAAAGTCTTTTTTATTATCATTAAAAGTAGGCTTAGAAAAGATGAAAATGACGAGAAACATCATCATGTCCATTCACCAGAGTTGTCACCCTGTCTGGGGCTTTCTGCCCAACAGTTTATCATCAAAATGCGTGCTTTTCTTAAACACTCAACCTTCTACTACAGAAACAACATCCTGAGATGTTTAGCATTTTCCTCTCCTGTATAAAGTTTCACTTCATTAAAATTACGTCATCTCTTAATAATGTCACGTTTTGACCGCTCAAATTTTTGGTACTTTCTAACATTTTGTAATTTCAATAAATTTTTAGCCATTGGAACAAGAAAAGCTCTCTCAGACTACATCTTCATTCAAAGTACTTGATGATACACAGAAATTTGCGCATCATTCTGGCATATTCCCTGCTTCGACAATGAGATAAAAATATGCACTATTTAAACAACCAACTTTTGAGACTTAGTAAACAGCTACTAGAGGGAGGGGACAGGTACCAGAACCCCCCCCTCCTCCCCTTCTCAACAACCCACAACTTCCACCCTCTTTCTTTTTTGCCTGAAACTAGAGGTTTTGTTTATTTTTAGAAAATAGATAGAATACGCACATCTTTTAAAACAAAAAGACAATCCTTAACAGAATTTCTGAATACCCACTAAATGAACTCAACAAATGTTTCAGTGATTGTTGATACATATTGTTAACTGTACATTGCCAAAAAAAGACAAAATAGTAGGCCCCCACAAATGAATACAAACTCCTTGCTTTAGTTTCTGCATAAACTGTCTTCTCTGTTTCGTTTTCATTTTATATATCAGAACTCCTATACTACTACCTGAAACATGAGCTTGTGTGATGTTCTTAGGATTTTCATTGACAAAAAAAAAGGGGGATTAAGGAGAATTGTTACATTTTCCAACTTAGGAAAGAAAAGAAAATAATTATTATACTTTTAAAACATTTTTCCACCGTTTTTCCTTAGGTCACAATGACATGGTCTGTTGTTTTTCCTGTGGTGTTGAACTCTTTGACTGGATACCTGGTGCTGACCCCCTGACCCAGCATGCTTGTGCCTCTCCTGTTTGTTACTTCTTGCTGCACAGCAAAGGTCAAGAGTTCATCAATAATGCTCAACAACAAGAGGTATAGTGGTGTGATTATGTTTTTTCTGTTGTAATAAATATTGATTGTATGTCATAATGGTATTTCTATCAGTTTGCTAATTTTGTGAAATTTACCCTGGTCTCATTCTTTTTTTATGAAAAGATTTTTATAAAATATGTGACGTATGTTCTAAATATGTAACTTGAAGAAAAAGGTCTACTCTTTTTTTGTTCTAAAACAACATTGATCAATTTGCCCATCTTCAGTTTTATAAAAATGAGGAGTCAATAGTCATTATATATACATGTACAAATTTTAAAATACTATGAGCTAACTTTTGTGTCTTTTGTCATTGTTCAAACATGGCTAGGACATAATTTATAGCACTATGGGTAGTAGCTATTATTATATTTTTTAGTCACAAATTTTGAGAGAATGGTAACTTTTTTTCTTCTAGAGGGGCTGTAAACTTTAGAGCTTTTTCTCACAATTATTTCATTTTTTCTCGCTTTGTTGCAGCTTGTGGTTGGAGTAAACCAAGAAAGTCAAATAAAAGGTAAAATTTGGTCCTATGAGACATGTCACATCATCTTGTTTGTGTTGAACTTTATTTTAGATGCTGACATATATGTAATATAAATATGTTAATATGTCAGGATTTATAGGTTTCAATACTGTATAACTCCTCATTTGTTCATGACATTTTTATTTTATTTGTGTTTCGTTACAACTTAATTACTCAGTGACAGATTAATGCACACTCTGGTGTGCCTACAATTCTTATAATGACACATTTTTAAGTACAGTAGTGGATCGAAATTATTGGACAGTGTTTGTATAGTTTTGAAATTATGCTGGAGTATCTTTTTTCTTTTTCCTTTTTCTTTAAATGGAGGATCAATTTATTTTAAAGCGTGCCTTTTGTAAGAAGTTTTAAGCATTGTTTTAATCCTTGTAATAATGGTTATGGGCAAATCGACTGACTGTAACTTTAAAAAGAGACAATAAATCGATGCTCTGTCTTTTTATATAACGCCATGACTGTTGAAGAGATTTTTTCGTTATTCAATTGTTGTTCTTACTATTTAATTTTTCCTAGTAAGACTCATTTGTTTTGACTTTATTCGAGACTCTTTCACATCTCCAATTTTACTGAGTAATTTTAAGTTACCTTGTATTACCGATCAATGAGACATATAATTAGTTAACTCTTGTGTTATCTCTCTCAGGTCTTGAGGCAGCTACTTCATCCACCACACTGTCAACAGCAGCAGCAACATCATCATCATCATCATCATCGTCATCATCGTCATCATCTCCACAACCAACTGGACCCAGACCGTACCTGGACCTGGACTTGTTCTCCTCAGCTCGTGCACGTGGGTACAGCACAGAGCAAATCTCTGATGCCATCATCACCTTCTTTTACCTGACTTGTGAGTCACTCCTCTATACAGAGCAAATCTCTGATGGCATCATCACAACATTCTTTTACTTGACTTATCTCCTTTCCTCACAAGAGACAGTCTTTCCTGACATATGTTGCTTACAGGGCTGATTGGGAAAGGGGTTGGGTTTTTTTTTGGGGGGGGGGGTTGTTGAAAATTTCTTTTAATTTATGCCGGTGTTTAAGCAATTTAATTCTTGAAATAAGTTGTATGATGAATAATATTTTTGTTTTCTCATATAATGGAACATGTATAGAGGAAGGATTTTACAAAATTTTTGCTGTACTGAGCAGATATTGTTGTAACAAAAAAAAAAGAGGAACTATGTCTGACCCTGCTTTTCATGGAGACTCATAACTATAGAAGTTTCTAAGTCTTCTTTCAACAACAATCGACTGCTCAGTGTAATAGCGTCACGTATCACTCTTCAAAACAGCGTGGCAGAGTCTTACACTAAGGAGTCAAAATGTTGAGCAATTTTCTTTAGTAATTAAAAACCTTTACAATTTGTATGTACTGGTGTTGTCCAACAACTGACTTTGCTGCAAAAGTTCACTTTTATGCCTCCGGTATTTTTCTAAAGTTAAAAGCTCTCAGCGAACAGTGTGGTGTAGTAGATAGAGTGTTTACCTTGTGTGTGTTTGTATCTTCAGGTGGCCAGTTCCCCGACTCTCCCCTCCTGCTGGGTCTGCTCAAGGCCGGCACTGACCACCACAAGACACTCTGTGACAAGACACAGGAAAACCTGGACATCCGGTCCGAGAACCAGGTCATTAAGTCAGAGGTTGAAGTCATTAAGTCCGAGAACCAGGTCATTAAGTCAGAGGTGATAGCCAAGGACACAGAGATCCAGGTCATTAAGTCGGAGAACCAGGCCAAGGACACAGAGATCCAGGCCAACAAGAGAGAACTTCAGCGTCAGAGGTTTGAGCGTCACTGGCGTGAGCTGGCCATGAATCAGGTGAGCTATAACCTTTGACCTTTGCGACCTCACCCCATTGGTGTTACAAAATATATATCCATATTATTTGACCATCTCTCCTTTGACCTTTGTGTGACTGTGCTGTGTGTTGTGTCATAGATGGCAGTCCAGACTGTAGGCAAAGATTGGGATAAATAAGAACAGCCACATTCTGTGTTTCTCTATGCTAGGTGATCTCTCAGTGTTAACACATCTCTCTCTCCTTGCCAGTTACTCTGGTAGTGTTGATGAAAGTTCGAGGTTCAAATCTGAGTAAGTTATGGATTTTTCTCTTCCTTTTTGAAGCTTTCTTTTAGGACCAATGCACTGAAGTTGAAGTTCTGGGTGGTTTGTGGATGCTTTAGAGTGGTCTGCTACTTCTGCTTCCAAGTTGAGTGTTTTGTGAATTTTTCTCATCCTTTCTTGAAGCTTTCTTTTAGGACCAAAGACTTAAAATTAAAGTGATGGGTGGTTAGTGGGTGCTTTTGTGTGGTCTGCTCCTCCTACTTCTTGCCACTGTTATAATTGTGCCAGTCTGTTTTTGGCTTAAGGTGAGTGTTGTTGTACTGACTCACTGTAATCTGACACATGGAGTCAGGGGGAAGTACTCCTTCTGTGCAATAACCAAAGTGGTCTTGTGGGTGGTTGGAGGGTGCTACTGGTGGGTGGTAGGTCTTACTTCTTTTCATTGCCTCTGTTGTTTCTACCACTGTTTAATTATTCTTTTTTCTCTGCTCTAAATTAAATTATTGTGTTGATATGCTTCTCTTTAGTGAAAAAAAAAATGCTTAGTAGGTTGTTATAGTCCAAGAAAAATTGATGGAAAGATACAGAAATATTTCTCTGTATTGTTTTTCTCTCCTCTTTCTCCTATTATGAAGATGAATTCGTTGTTGATTGCCCATTTGGGGTTGTGTTTCAGAAGTGTGGTTTTTTTTTTGTGAAAAGAGAAACAGAAGAGTATAGGCAGATAGTTATAAAGAAAAATTATTCTGTATAGCTCAACATTTATCCCTTTTATATTGTTAAGCGGTGATCCCACCCAGTGATTAAGCCTTTATGTTTTAACATCTGTTTTAAACATATTATATAACCCTCACTTGGTCCACTCTTGCAAGGATCATTGTTGTGTAGTGCAGTATTCACTTATGCTTTCTGTTCATTTTAAGCTAGATTTTTATTCTTGCTGGGTTTTTTTGTTTGTTCTTATGATGGTTTCATTTAGGGGTTGATTTTTCTGTCTTTTTTGCAGTTATTTTTTTAATGTATGTGTTTTTTACATCTCCATTGATACAATTTAGATCATTTATGAGTCAGGCTTTCAACTCTGCCTGTCAAGTCCAGCCAGGGCTGAGAGGGATACAACATTCTAGCAAAATGTCCTCGACACTCGATAAAAATTTCCTTCCCACTCAGGAATCGAACTTGGGTCTCTTGCTTGCCACCACGAAGCACCTAATTGCTGCACTATAGACGCCGGCAGTCTGTCTGTACTTTTGTTAATATTATGTAATGAATGATAAGAGTAACAATAATAATAATCATAGAACTGGGCTGTTAGGAAGCGGTACTTTAGTTCGCAGGCAGCCAGAGCGCACCGCATCTTGTAATCTTACCTGGGTCGCTGGGTCATGAACTCGTGGCCAGGGGAATTCCGTGTGTCCCGCTGACAGCGTTGTTCATTTCAATTTTAAGACAATTAAACTTGCAAAATACACTGATCGGTGACTTTGCCATCATTTTATTTTGCCTGTTTGGAACAAGAGAGAACTTCTGCACTTACTGAGAAAGATGCGAAATTGTATGAAATAACGATAAATATATATAGCGTTCCAAAAATGGCTCATATTTTAACATTGCCCTTGGGGGGTGTAGATTTTAAAATTTTTCAAATTCACATAAAATACACCAGAAATGGTGAAATATCAAAACTCACTTTGTTGTTTTTGTGCCAAGTCCACGGTTTTGGAGAAGTGAAGAGTTGATTGCAGTATCACCTTTTTTTTCTTTGTCGGAGGCACGTTGGATAATAGTTCTGGATTTGGAATGAAGTGCTGAGATTGCATGACAGCTTTCAGCTGTTGTTCGATATTACGTATCCCAGCTCCTCTTCTCTCTAGCTTTGCCACAAAAGCATGGATAAGTTCACCACCCTTTTCCCCATGTAAAGCCAAACCAAACCCATGTCTGTATCCACGGGATGCAGTGGTTTTCTAGAATGTGGTGTTTGGGAAGTACTTTTTCACTAAAGTGTCTCCTGCATAGTGACATGTAAGTTTTGATGCATGTGTCAATGAGAGGTGGTCTGTCTTTTGACACTGGTTGGACGTGTGAGATGTGGATGTGAATACCCCTAAATGCGTTGTTTAATTGACTGAATTTTCTCCGAGAGTGTAAGCGGTGTCACTTATGTTTTGGCTGTCGGTATTTTCTACAATTTCTTTTACAATAAATGCAGTGAGGTCTTTATAAATACGACTCATGATGTATTTGTGGCAGTGATTGCCAATGAAAGAGCGGCTGTGATGTGCCTGTGGAGTGATGTTGTGTGAGTCTAGTATGGTGTCTAAATGAGAACAGATAGGGCCAGAACAGGGTTAAGGGGTTCATGCTCTAACTCAGACAACCTGTCTTCTTTCTCCGTCAATTGTTCTGGAAAGTTAATTCTCTCCTCTTCAGAGTCAGAAAGCACTACGCAACCTTCTAAAGGTCTAATCCCCCATTTAGTTCCTCGATCCCCACGGCTCCAGTTTTTGCCATAGTGTGTAGTGACGACTAAACTTCTTTATAGTCTTCCTCTGGTTGCTCACTTAGCTGTGTGTCTATTGTGTGTTTCGCTACCTCTAGCAAATGATGGTGGTTCAGAACAACACCCTTAACAATATGAAAGTATAGTGGTGCTACTTTACCGTGTTCAATATATTAATAAGTGGGAGGTGTAAACTGTAGAAAAAACGAGCATCAAGAGTCGTTTCAGAAAAGCCAGGAGGTTATAGTGCCCTGATAGCAATGTTTCTTTGTATGTCTTATCTTGTCCACGCAAACTGTGCAGACGATTTTTGAATGTACTTTCTGTGAGTCCATTGTAATGCTAACACCAGAGGCCGAGAGAATCTGACGCAAATTTAGAACACTGCTGGGGTTGCATTTTCTCTGCCTTCTGCTTGCCTGACAGTATTTTGCCACCACAAGTTCTGTAATATTTGTGCTGCTTTTGAAAATGCGAATCCTCTGTATGTTTCTCTATTTCTTAACTGGGCTAAGTTATTTTTAAAAATCAATGAGAGAAATGTTGGAAAGATAACATGGTTCAAAAGTTAAGAAGAGAAATGAAAGATCACGTCCGAATGAATCACAGGGGAGGGTACCTTTTTAAAAAAATCATATAAAATGACACCTTGGCCTTTCACAAATAACACTTGCTTACACAGTTCGAGTATTGCTGTCTCAAGCGAAGCACATAAATTTCGTGAAAATCGTGGGTTTGGTTTTTGAGATAATGAACTCCAAAATGGAATATAATTTAAAAAGCAACTTTAGATGAACGAAACATTTGTACTGCAAAGTGTGTAAATGCAATAACACAAGTGAGATTTCTGGAGCGAAAGTGGGATCGTCTAGTTAGCCCTAAGATGATCTTTAAAATGAAATGTTATACAGGCTTCTAGGTTTATTAGATCGGGAGAAATAAAGAGGAAAAGTGATACAAAAATTACCAGAACCGAGTTACGCAGGCACGGCGGCGGGCATCGCTATCGTCACGGTTGTTAAGCGCGGGAGTGGCCGCCTGACTCTGACTTATAACAGCCTTCACGTGGGAGGTCAGATCGGGGCTCGGTCACCAACTAAAGTATCGCTTTCAGTGGGATTTTAACAGCTGTGAGAAGGGTATTTCTGTGTGTTTCAAAGTATGTTCTATGTTGTTTTGCAATCTATTGTTACACTGAAAAATTGCCTTGCATTCTGAAACATTTTGATTTTTTAAAGAAGCTTTCAGTGCAAACTGCTATGTCATGGATGCTGGTGCATTAACATTCTGACAAGATCTTTCACTGTTGTTTTTCTGGATACTCATTCTCCCCTTTGTGAAGTGAAGAAAATTTGTGGAAAGTGTCTTTCACTAGGAAACAACAATGGGCTCGGCCAGAATTGAAACCTATAACCTTACAGCAGCGAGTTCAGCAGACTAACCACATGACGACCAACACCATAACTGCCATGATAATTGTGCTGTTGAGTTGATGTTTGTTTCGAGACTTTTGTTATAGGAAGAGGGGGGGGGGGATAGAGGAAAGTGAGTGGGGACACCGTTGATTGGTTGTCTGATCCAGATTTGTTTATTAAGTAATTTGTGAGGTGTCTGTATGTTTAATGGAGTGTGCACTTGATGTAGTAAAAGTGGAAAGTCATGTCATTATCATGTCTTTTTCTTTGATCTTTATTGAGAATTAAACTTGTATTGAATGGAATTTAAATGTTGACGGACGTCAGGCACGGTTAGCCTTTTGATTTTGACAAAATGTCTTCTTTTGAACGTCCCGTTATCTGCTGTGGGTTTGTCATATTTTCATTCAGTTTGGAGTGAGATTTAAGTCACTGTGTGAGAGCAAAATGTGACTTAAAATGATGTTGTGTTGGAAATCTATTATCTTGAATATATGAAGCCTTTAGAAAAAACATTTTTTTCCAGAAAAGTAAGGAATTGTTTTTCATTTTGTTGCAGATTTATATTTTTGTTCAATTTTTGTCTTCAGGTCATAGAGGAGCTAGAGGAGAATAGACAGGTGATAGAAGAGAAAGACCAGGTGATAGAAGAGAATAGACAGGTGATAGAAGAGAAAGACCAGGCACTCCTCACCAAAGATCTACAACTGTCTATGCTGAGACAAGAGTTACAAGAAATGCGGGAACGCCACAGACCTCGGTCAGCTCCCCTGGACAGACAGGACTTTGACACAGAAGGTCAGTTTGTCAACAACTATTTTGTCTCATGTGTAGGCAGGTTGTTGGAGGACGCCACTGGTAGGCCGTGCTTCTTTTCTTTCCCTTTGTTTTTTCTGTCTTTCTTTCTTATTGCTTGCGCTATAGACCATTATTGTGTGGATGTACTTCTCTTTACTTACATGTAGGAACTGTGTTGTGTGATACCCTTGTCTCTTTTGTGTTTTTTTGGCTGTGGTTCTGAGATATGGGCAGGATATTCAGTTACGAAGGGGGTATCTTCGGCTTTATGAAGCCTTTTGTCTGATCTTTGACATTCTGAGGATGCACTTTTTGTTTTTGGGTAAAAGTCTTATCTTCTAGTTGCTTGTGCATGGA
>NW_004797306.1:2233800-2245700 GCF_000002075.1 Aplysia californica
CAAAAGCATGGATAAGTTCACCACCCTTTTCCCCATGTAAAGCCAAACCAAACCCATATGTCTGTATCCACGGGATGCAGTGGTTTTCCAGAATGTGGTGTTCGGGAAGTACTTTTTCACTAAAGTGTCTCCTGTATAATGACATGTAAGTGTAAGTTTTAATGCATGTGTCAATGTGTGGTAGTCCGCTTTTGACACTGGTTGGACGTGTGAGGTGTAGATGTGAATACCCCTAAATGCGTTGTTTAATTGACTGAATTTTTCTCCGAGAGTGTAAGCGGTGTCAATTATGTTTTGGCTGTAGGTATTTTCTACAATTTCTTTTACCATAAGTGCAGTGAGGTCTTTATAAACGCGACTCATGATGTATTTGTGGCAGTGATTGCCAATGAAAGAGCGGCTGTGATATGCCTGTGGAGTGATGTTGTGTGAGTCTAGTATGGTGTCTAAATGAGAACAGGTAGGGCCAGAACAGGGTTAAGGGGTTCATGCTCTAACTCAGACAACCTGTCTTCTTTCTCCGTCAATTGTTCTGGGAACTTAATTCTCTCCTCTTCAGAGTCAGAAAGTACTACGCAACCTTCTCAATGTCTAATCTCCCCATTTAGTTCCTCGATCCCCACGGCTCCAGTTTTTGCCAAATGCGTAGTGATGACTAAACTTCTTTATAGTCTTCCCCTGATTGCTCACTTAGCTGTTTGTCTATTGTGTGTTTCGCTGCCTCTAGCAAACGATGGTGGTTCTGAACAACACCCTGAACAATATGAAAGTATAGTGGTGCTACTTTACGGTGTTCAATATTTATAAGTGGGAGGTGTAAACTGTAGAGTAAACGAGCATCAAGAGTAGTTTCGGAAAAGCCAGGAGGTTATAGTGCCCTGACAGCAATGTTTCTTTATATGTCTTATCTTGTCCACGCAAACTGTGCAGACGGTTTTTGAATGTACTGTCTGTGAGTCCATTGTAATGCTAACACCAGAGGCCAAGAGAATGTCTGACGCAAATTTAGAACACTGCCGGGGTTGCATTTTCTCTGCCTTCTGCTTGCCTGACAGTATTTTGCCACCACAAGTTCTGTAATATTTGTGCTGCTTTTGAAAATGCGAATCCTCTGTATGTTTCTCTATTTATTAACTGGGCTAAGATATTTTTAAAAATCAATGAGAGAAATGTTGGAAAGATAACATGATTCAAAAGTTACGAAGAGAAATGAAAGATCGCGTCCGAATGAATCTCAGGGGAGGGTACCTTTTAAAAAAAAATCATATAAAATCACACATTGGCCTTTCACAAATAACATTTGCTCACACAGTTCAAGTATTGCTGTGTCAAGTGAAGCACAGAAATTTCGTGAAAATCGTGGATTTGGTTTTTGAGATAATAAACTCCAAAATGGAATATAATTTAAAAAGCAACTTTAGATGAACGAAACACTTGTACTGCAAAGTGTGTAAATGCAATAACACAAGTGAGATTTCTGGGGCGAAAGTGGGATCGTCTAGTTAGCCCTAAGATGATCTTTAAAATGAAATGTTATACAGGCTTCTAGGTTTATTAGACCGGGAGAAATAAAGAGGAAAAGTGATACAAAAATTACCAGAACTGAGTTACGCAGGCACGGCGGCGGGCATCGCTATCGTCACGGTTGTTAAGCGCGGGAGTGGCCGCCTGACACTGACTTATTACCTTCATGCGGGAGGTTAGATCAAGGCTCGGTCACCAACTAAAGTATCGCTTTCAGTGGGATTTTTAACAGCTGTGAGAAGGGTATTTCTGTGTGTTTCAAAGTATGTTCTATGTTGTTTTGCAATCTATTGTTACACTAAAAAATTGCCTTGCATTCTGAAACATTTTGATTTTTTAAAGAAGCTTTCAATGCAAACTGCTATGTCATGGGTGCTGGTACATTACCATTCTGACAAGATCTTTCACTGGTTTTTTCTGGATACTCATTCTCCCCTTTGTGAAGTGAAGAAAATTTGTGGAAAGTGTCTTTCACTAGGAAACAACAATGGGCTCGGCCTGAATTGAAACCTATAACCTTACAGCAGCGAGTTCAGCAGACTAACCACACGACGACCAACACCATAACTGCCATGATAATTGTGCTGTTGAGTTGTTTCGGGACTTTTGTTATAGGAAAGGGGGGGGGGATGTTGACTGACGTCAGGCACGGTGAGCCTTTTGATTTTGACAAAATGTCTTCATTTGAACGTCCCATTATCTGCTGTGGGTTTGTCATATTTTCATTAAGTTTGGAGCAAGATTTAAGTTACTGTGTGACACTGTGTGAGAGCAGAATTTGACATAAATGATGTTGTGTTGTAAATCTATTATCTTGAATATGAGGCCTTTTTGTAATTCTTTTTTTCCTGAAAAATAAGGAATTGTTTTACATTTTGTTGCAGATTTATATTTTTGTTCAATTTTTGTCTTCAGGTCATAGAGGAGCTAGAAGAGAAAGACCAGGCATAGACCAGGCATTAGAAGAGAAAGACCAGGCATTAGAAGAGAAAGACCAGGTGATAGAAGAGAAAGACCAGGTGATAGAAGAGAATAGACAGGCACTCCTCACCAAAGATCTACAACTGTCCATGCTGAGACAAGAGTTACAAGAAATGCGGGAACGTCACAGACCTCGATCAGCTCCCCTGGACAGACTGGACTTTGACACAGAAGGTCAGTTTTTCAACAACTATTTGTCTCATGTGTAGGCAGGTGGTTGGAGGGTGTCACTGGTAGGCCGCACTTCTTTCCTTTCCCTTTGTTTTTCTATCTGTCTTTATTATTCCTTGTGCTATAAGACCATTATTGTGTGGATGTTCTTCTCTTTACTTACGTGCAGGAGCTGTTGTGTGGTACCCTTGTCTCTTTTGTGTTTTTTTTGTCTACAGTCCTTTGACATAGGCAGGATATTCAGTTACCAAGGGGGTTTCTTCGGCTTTATGAAGCCTTTTTTCTTATCATGGACATTCTGAGGATGCACTTTTTGTTATTGGGTAAAAGTCTTATCTTGTATTTGCTTGTGCATGGACAGTGTCTCTAAATCACTTAGTTATAGTGGATGGTATGGATAATATTCGGGAGGCTCTTGTGGCCAAGACGTTAAGGTATTGGCCTCTCATTCAAAGGTCCCGGGTTCGAATCCGGTAGCGGCCGAAAAATTTTCTTTAAACATTGTCTCCTTTCACCTCTTTTCCTACTGTTTAGCAATGCTCTGTCGTTTGATTTCGTATCCAATTTCTGCCCCCACCCCCTCACCTCCTTTGCCCCCTCTTCTGGGCTCCTGACTCTTTCTGCAGCCTTTCCTCTGCTACTCCTTGGCTTCTTCTTAATGCTGTCTTTCAGCCACACCCCTGATCTTCTGGTAGTAAAGATCTACATCTAGCCTTCTCGGACAAGGGCGAAAAATCTCAGAGGTCTCGTGTGCTAGTTGCGCTCGTTGAAGATCCCTTGGTGTAAAATCGATAAGAGTAGGCATCGGCCCCCGGGCAAAATTCAAAATTTCCTACCAACTGAAAATGTTAGGTGTGTCCCGCACGCTAATATGACATTATGCAGTTGCGAGCACACCGTAAAATACTTATAAAAAAAAAACAACAGAATATTCTTCATTTTATTTCCTGTTCTTCAAGGACTCCAAATTTCTCTAGTAATATTGATGATGTGACCAGGACTAATCGAACATTGTTTTCTGAGAATGACCTTCTAGAATTGACCTCCTGAAATGTGTCTTGCTCTTTTACCTTTTAATACTTTTATTATAGCTTCTATGTTATGATTACCATATCATAACGTTGAGTCTGTTAAGCCTATTTCTCATTTTGCTTAAGCCTCTTGACATCCTGCACATCCACAGACCAATCTGACGACCCTGATGTGAGCGAAGGTCAGAACAGCAGTCGTATTGAAGACGTAAATCTGATGTCTTGCCCGATGTGTCATGACGCACCTATCCAGGTCTTGCTGCGTCCATGTAAACATCTGTGTGGCTGTGCCCTGTGTGTCTCCAAACTGGATGGACGATGCCCTTATTGTAGACGTTTCACCACTGGGATGGAGAAAGTCTTTGTCCCATGAGTTGAAACATTTATACCTTGTGTGTGTAGGCATGATGTTGCATGATAGATTCTGCTGTACTGAGGAACTTAATATTGTAAGTTTGCTTTTCCTTTGAGTGATTCAAATTTTAAGTATTTCCTGTGGAAATAAAACATGACCATCTTATTCAAACCCACCTAAAGCCCCTCTCATTGACTCTATCAAAAGGAGTTAAGATGTCTAGTTTAAATTATTTTTGTACAAGAGCAACGAGAAATTATTTTTGAAAATGTAAAATTAATTGCTAAAGATAGATGATAAACTTTGATATTAAGTCTAGTGGCACTAACAGTAGCGGTCAATGTTTCTAAACCTTTTCCCATTTTGTGATTGCTCGTGGAAGATCCACTGATCAGCCTATCTCTTAATTGAATGATCTAAATTGGATTGATGGAGATGAAAATTTTTAACATCAATTTTGTTGTAAGTCTATTGTCGTTTACCATATTTGATGCTCTTTGATAAGAATAATTTAATCTTCCTCAAGAGGACAAAACACAATCTGCTGTTGTAATTTTTGCACGCTAATTGAGGTTTCTGACACTTCAAAAAAATCTGTTTCTCATTACAATGTTAACCTTCTCATGTTCTTAAGATGATTATGAAGTTGTTTTGTATAGTTGTAATATAAAGCTGTTGCCTATATGATGGTGAATTTTGTCTGATGCAAACCTATGCATATTGAACAACTGTTTGGTTTATTTTTAAAGTCTCATTGCATCTTACATTATTGCAAGGTTACTTCAAGAAGGCCTTGCTTACTTTGTCTAGGTTTATATTTTATTTTGTTTATTCAACATGTCTTTTTATTACATAATATGCTCTTTACACTTGTTGCAAACTTAAGGTTTACTGATATAATATGAATGCACTGCCCATAAATGTTATTAATATGACTCTTTTTATAACACAAATAGATTTTAAATGTCAGCCATGATATGCTGTTTGCGATAATTTAAAAAATTTGGCAGCAAATATTCTCATCTGTCATTTAGAAACGTGCCCATTATCATACCATTGTTTCCAATCACACTGGTGGACATAAAAAGTCTTGACTGCTTACAATTACTTTGCAGTTGTAATATGAGTTTGACTCAACAAACATTGCTCATCAAAGTGCATGATAACCAGCTCAAGGCAGTGCAGAATTTTACCTATGGTGGTAGTGACCTTTCTACTAATGTCAAAATTGTTACTGAAGTGGCTATCAGGATAATCAAAGCTAGCTCTTCATTTGGTAGACAGAGAAATAGAGTTTGAAATGTCTCTGACAGGGTCAAAACTCAGTGTGTAAAGCACTGCCGTATGTCCGACCCTTTTCTATATGAAGCTGAGGCCAAGATAGTGTACAAAACACACGCCAAAAAGCTCAACAGTTTTCACCTGTCCTGTCTGAGAGGAATATACTGGTGGTTCACTGTAGGGATGAGATCCCAGACACTGAAGTTCTTGAGAGGGAGAAAGCACATAGTGTCTTCGGCCACCTGAAAAAAACCCAGCTTAGAGCGAGACGGTTGGTCCAACTGCCAAATGTATGTCTTCCCAAAGCTTTTTTCTGCTCAGAATTATGAAAGGTGGAATAACAGTGCCCCCACCCCTCCCAAAGGTATAAAGACACTCCAAGGATTTCTTGGAAAGGTTGTTCCACTGGTGTGGATGATTAGGAAACAAGTCCTGTCTTGACAGATCTCAGTGACATAAAGCCATGGTATGTGGCAGCAAAGTATATTAGAAAAACAAGAGTGTGTAAAGCAGAGGCAGCCATAGAGATAAACAAGAATATCAAGAACGTCAAATCTTGACATTGACATTGGCCCAACACACCAAGCATCTGCATGTAAAAAATATTTTGTGTGGGAACTTCAGCTCAAAGTTTTTCTTTACTTATTTTTATAACTGCAGTATTGTTTTAAAGTTTATTTTTTGTCAGATTCAAATATTTTATGACTATGGGTTTTTTTTTAATGGTTCTACTTATTTCTAATTTACGCATTAAAAAAAAAATCATTATTTTATCATTTAAGGGTTTTTTTTTAATGTGTTTATTTTTAACAAACCAGGGGTTGGGATTGGGAGATTATCTTGAGCTGTTCATATCTGTCGAAAGTTTTAAAGATTATCGTCTTTTTTACTGCTCATATTATCATATATATATGAGATATATATGTTTAAACTTAGTTTTTCCTGTTCAGTGATTATACTTGTGTAAATGTATACACCTTAAGTTTCTAAAAAGAAATTTTCATTAATGTCACAAATGAAGGTATTTCTGTGCTGAGTTTTAATTATGCAACATTTCATCAGTTGTAGAAATCTTATGACCCTGTTTGTTCAGTCTTTGTTTTTATTATTTGATTGTACAGGAATTTGATCTTAAGGAGATGCGTTATAGCAATAATTTGTCACAATTTGTTGTTTTGGTGATAAATAATATTGTTTTCTTTTGTTTTAAAAATAGACTTTTATTTGTTTCTCTCATAACTTTTATGTTTTTGATATATAATATATTTTTGGTCTCCACGTCTGGCATGAATGGCAGCTATATATATGTTTTGGTCACTCTACATCGTCATTACTCTGACTCTCTCTGCATATAAATGGTCCTATGTGTTTGTGTCTGTGTGTGAGAGTAAGTGCCGTAGGAGCTGTGTCTGTAATGTACTGGTTAGGCCCACCACCTTGCTCTCATAGGATGCAAATTTCATTTCTATGTCACTCATTTGTTGAAGTTATTTCCATCTCTCTTGTTGGATATATCCTTAACAGCCTAGTTTGGCCCTGATTGATAGGGTTGCAGATACCCACCTCCTAAATGAACTACCTAGTGGAAAAGATTTGTAAAATCACTTACATTGAGCTCACATCTTTTCTGTCCAATGGAAGAGCCTCTCCCTTACACAACAGACAACAGTAAAGAGAGAAAAGTGTGCGTTAAAACAAATAAAAATACACGTATCGAAGCCAACACAAATTTAAGAACAAACAAACAAGTACATTGTATTTTCTGACATGTTGTGTACATATTGTAAATATATTTTTTTCATATATTGTGTTTGTTATATTTCAGTAACAATGTGGATAGCAAATACATACCATTGTGCATATGTTTCCTTGTTGGATATGGATAGATTTTTTTTTTTTTCCCCTTTTGTAACTTTTATTCCAAAGGCAAAGTGGGAGTGTGTCCTGCTAATTAACTTACACTTTACTCTGCTCTCATAACTTAATCAATTGTCTTGCTATCCCTGATCACGATGTATTAGAGCTGTTGTGGGGATTTTTCCTTCATGTGAAACCAGAACAAGCTTTTTTCCTACTAGCAACCTGTTTACAAGAGTCAAATGATATCCCAAAGGGGGGATACTAACATGGTCTTAAACACAGCAGAATTGTAAATGGGCTGATTTAACAATAACATGCTCATACTGTACCGGAACAACATAGGGGGAACTGCTGCTTTTTATTTCCTCATCATTACTATCGTCCTTTTTTACTCTACTTCTTTTGTATGTTTGTCACTCTCTTGTGAGCTGCTATTTCCGGGGTGCCTTGATAGCCGAAGCAGACTATGTCCTGTTGAGGCTTGAGAGGTGAGCAGAGTAAGCCTGACTCCTCGTTTGGATATCTCTGTTGACATCCCCCCCTTGGCGCTCATATGACCGTACGCAGTTGCCAGCGCCGTTAAACCTTTACTAAAACTAAATAAAATGATAGGGGAGCTTTGTACATTTTGATTCATCTCCTTTCCCATTTTAGTTTCTGACTTGTAACTTTTTTGGTTGTGATATACTTGTTTTGGAATGTTACTTTTTATTCTCTGTATTTCTCTCTCACTGTTTGTAACTTTCTGTCATAATGTTACTTTTTCACTGCTGGTTTTCGTTCCATTTCTCCACCTGGACTGTTATTGTTGTTGATTCTCTACTCCTGATGTTGGTGTAAATATAATATATATATATGGTATATACATATACAATTTTTACATGATTACACTTATTGTACTTTAAGACTGTGTATAGTATTCTTGTGAGAATTGAGGTCCGTTGTCATTTTTTAAGGTTTATCTGGGGTGGGGGGGGAGTTCAAATTAGAAGGGTGGTGGGAGGGAAGGTGTGTATCTCTGATTTTAATGTAAATTTTGGTTCCTTTTACTATTCTTTGAAATTTTTATTTCTATTTCACTGTTTAGAATAAGTATGTGTACCCTCCTTACTGTATGAATAGATAGGTACCTCAGGAGTCATTTGTCATAGTACCTAATGTTTCTTTATTAGGCACGCAGTATCATGCACTTTCCTGCCGCTCTCTGCCCTTTTTTAATGATTATGAGCTTTACTTATTTTTAAATGATTCTTAGGTATTAGATTTTTGTAGGCAGCCTAACTGATCCCCCTTTTTGTTTTATAAAAAGCTCAAAATATTAAGATGGTTCAAATTTATCTTATTTTTTAACCAAAGATTGCAAAATTTTATCTCAAGATGTTGGTTAATAGGAAAACTGCACAACTTGTCACGTGGTCTTGGAGTGGTCTTTTATAGAATACACAAATTGTTGGTCTCAACTTATTTTTTTCTTCATCTGATTCATATATGTTCTTTCATTTTATGTATCGTTATCTAGTGTTTAGGGCAATCGTATGTTGATTTGGCAGTAACTGTTTATGGAAAGTTTGTATTTCAAGTAGAAAGTGACATCCCTGTGACAGGCAGCTGGACATTCTGACACAAACTGACCACCCCCACATATAGGTCTTGATCTGAAACCAATTTCTCTCTCATCTGCTTCTATAGCATAAAATAATGAGGCAGCCAGCCTTTATGCATTCGTCTTTTTTAACTTTTACTGAACAAATGAAATATTTATATGATGATGTTCTATAGTGGCATGATAAGGGGCAGCACTTTTTATTCTTTTAAATAAGGCATGATATGCACTTTACCCCCATTTGTTATCGTTTATTAAATTGAATTACTGTTTTGTTCTTGTGTTCATGGTACAGACTATATCAGTTTCTAGGAAGTCTCTTGCATCCAGACATCTCACAAGTCTTGTGATAATTTTATGGTGAAAATAAAGAAGTATCTTAGCTGGTAGAGAATTTATTAGCAGGATGCTTTTTACATTTAGTAACAAATTTCCAGATTTTCCAGTTATTCTGAATGAGAAATTGAGACATCCATTACAGTGGGTGTCGCATTCAAGGAGGTTGACGGGACCGGCTTGTTGTCCTCGTTGGATCCGACCTCTCGTTGAACGAGACTAAGGCTAAAATAAAGAAAGGAGACATGTTATTATATTACACGATGTACCAATACCAGTAATTAAAACAGTTGTTCCCCCTGATGACGAAATTCTCAAACAGCATCAGTATGCGCGTGTTTGAGCTATGTTCTGACCGTCATTTCTGTATTAAAAAAATGTTTTTTCCAGAATAACTCTCATGTGAAAACATACCCTCTCACATTTAGACCTAGATCTACGTAAAGCAAAGGCGGGAGCTTGGATTTTCTGATCAGGGGAAGAAAAGAAAATTGAAGAAAATGAAGGTCTCGATCTAGACCTACCCATTCAAGAGTTCAGCCAGTTTCACACTGCCCGCATCGCGTTCCCACCCACCCCCTCCCATCCCTACCGTTGGCTAAACCTCGCCCGTCCTCGGCTTTGGGGCCCATATTTGGAGGCACACTAGATCTAGCAATGCAATGTGTTAGGAATCGAGGATGGGCCTTGTGCTTCTCGTGAGATGGAGAGAAAGTGAGAAAAATTCTTCGATTTTGGGGCCGCTAATTGCTGTTATTTGGTTTCACGACCTTGTTGAAAGCGACTTCGGTCTGTTTGCAACCTCGTTGGAGCTGACATATATTTACAAAGAGATATATAGAGGCAAAAATTCTGGTTTAAGGATTGCCTCGTTGGAGCCGACTTCTTGTTGAATGTGACCTGGTTGAATGCGACACCCACTGTAATTGCATCTGAGTCTGAGATTTTTAGATGAAGCTTTGCTTCCAGAACCAACTTAAAGTTGTTCCTATTCTCCTGCATTTTTTTTCCCTTTTCCCCTACATTGTAGCATGTCATAAAGGACTCCCCCTGAGGCTGCATTTTCTCCACAGCTCAGTCGCTGGCCTACTTTGCAGTTTCTTGTTTTTACCTAGTATTGGTAAGTTGGTACTCTCGGCAACAAGTACAACTACTTCTATGTGGTAGAGGCAGGACTACTTCAAGCCAAATGCCATGATAATTATGTGAAGCAGCCTGGAGAGTTCAAAAGAAAAAGATCTTTTGAAAAGGACTATTGCAATGCAAGGGGTGCACAGGTTCCATAGTCCCCAAAATGAAAAAGCTAATTCAGCCTCAGAAGCAATTTCAATTTAATGTTCACTATACTTATGTTGAGTGTTCTGAGATCCTATCATAATAGTACTTTAAAGTGTTCACATTTTACATTTTGGTACTTTTGTTTCAGTGAAATGTCACTTTTTGTTTCTTTACTTTGTTTTACCTTATTGTCTGTTATGTCACTGCTTTATTACCGTAAGTTTTTATTCGAAATTTAGAGATACCGCCCTGTTGTGTTTTTGACAAATGTACAATAAAAAGTATTTAACATGGTTATTGAATTTGTTGCTTTAATAATGTCATATGGGCTTTGTAATATTCAGTCCATGTGTATAAACTGTGAGATGGGTGAGGGAAAAAAGAGTAAAGAAAGGTGAGACATTTGAGTTGTGGGGAAAAGTGAAACTTTTGGGAATCGTGAAGATGACAAACAGATGAGAAAAATAAAGAGGTTATGAAACTGGAAAATATGAAGAGGTGCAGGGGCGTCTCGTGGGGCTAAAAAGTGGACGTGCACAATTAAGCTATCGCATGCTGAAGATAGTCAAGGGCATAGTAAATGAGACGGTGTATAATTTTAAGATTTGGGTTGGTGAGAGAGGGCCTTGTGCTGTTATTTTCATTCTTTTTACTTGTCGCTTTAATTTCTAGTACTAAATTTTGTTGTTGTTTTAACAACAATTTCGTTTATCCTGTATTGGAACTGAACACTCAAGTAATAACTTTCACTACTCCATTACAAAACCATTCAAAGGCACAACTCTTAGGACGGTCACGTTCACCTCCCTCAGGTTCACGGTCACAGAGTCGCTTAAAATAGTGGCACGACAGACAATGAACCAATCACAATTCACTTGAGCACTCCACTTGATTGCTCCGGTGCTCACATAATATTGTCAAAGAATAGCGTACGGTCTATCGCGTTTATTTTTAGACTGCCTACTGTGGGCTATGTTTCGGCACTATTCGGCAGGAGCACATTTGAGATGTGCCGTCTTATTCATATTAATGTACCGCCAAACTCGCTACAAGTGTCGTCATCGCTTAGGTTATCCCCAAGAGCGATTTATAGGTCAGGTTACACTGTTGAATATCCTATTATGTTTAGCTAAAGCGCGTGAACTTTGGCATGGCGTAGTAGATTCTAGATGTTTTACGGCGCTATAGACTCGGAAATGACAGTTATGGTGCCAGTGAGGACCTTGTTTTGATATAATATTTGGCTATTGTTTGTTTCTGGCTTCTTTTACTTTTATTATTGTGGGTGTTTTTATAATAATAATAGAACATAAAAAAATTTTGGGCGGCACTGCACGACCGTGCTCTATGGACGCGCCTGAAGAGGTCATTATACTGGGCTGGTGTCTGTGGTGTAGTGGATAGATGCTTCGAGTTGCATGCAGGAGACCTGAGTTTGATCCCCATATGGGGCGAACATTTTTATTGAATATCTCGGTCT
>NW_004797306.1:2246679-2248211 GCF_000002075.1 Aplysia californica
CTCTCTCTCTCTCTCTCTCTCTCTCTGTATGACCCCGTTTACACAGGCGCTGAAAGCCCATCCAGATTTGACACCACACTGTACTGATCCATCTGTGAATGTGACTACGTCGCCCTGTTCACTGTTCTCCTCTATCAGCGTCTCTACCTCAGCACTGGCTGCTCCCTCTGGTCACTCACAACATTCTCTGCCAAAGGTTGCTACCACTCGAGTATATTGCCCAAGTGTGTCAGTGACGCTGGCCCATGCGCTGCCCTTTCGGATGTCTTGCTCTTCACAGCATTTAGCGAAAGTCCTCCAAGCAGACTTGTGCGTACAGTTCTTCCCACTCTTTCATGCAGTGGGTGCTGATCATCGGCACTGACTCTCAAATACACTTTCACCAGAGAAATCTTATGACGTTCTACCATGGCTGTGAGGTCCAGGAGATAACGTAGTCTCGTGTGCACCGAAGTAGAGTCTGCATACATTCGTTCTGAATTCTGTCAAGGCGTTTCAGCTGCGACGTTGACAAGGTGAGGAGACCGATGCCATGTCTATCACAGACAGCACACGAGTCTGGTATAGTATGGCTAAAATTCGCGGTGGCATTCTGCTACACGCCATGGTTTTTCAGTGCAGTCAGGCCTCTTTTTCTGACTCTTGTGATGATCCTGGTTATGTGATCTTTACCTGAGAGTGATTTGTCAAAGGTGATACCTAGATACCTCAGTGAGTGCTCACGCTTCAGGACCCTGTCGTTGATGGTTACTGTTGGCATCTCTGCTTTCACTGCGTGATTGTTCATCGAGCACCACAGCACACAGGCCTTGTCGGGGTGGAGTTTGCCGTTGGGGTCTAAACATCATTGCCCAATTCGACCCAGCTCCTGTCGTTGTGTTAGCTGTGTTCCTGTCGGTCCTTACCCTGTCTGTATATAAGGATATCAACCGCAAAGCTCAGCGCAAGCCCTGTGCCTTCCAGTTGTCCAGAAGTGATTCCAACTGTGTATATGTTGAATAGCACTGGTGAGAGTGATGAGCCCTGTGGCAACCCCGGTATGATACTTCAGGTGTCAGATGTCCAGTTTCCCTGCCCCATTGCAACGTTCATCTTCAGCAATGCCTCACCTACCCATATCACGAGCTGGGGGCTTATCTTCATGTTGATCATTGTTCTCCAAAGGACATCATACTCAACCCTATTAGTAGGCATCCTCGAGGTCAAGCGCTGCTATCAGAGTCTCCTCGCCTCTTTCAAACCCATCATAGACATCTGATGCAAGGACGGCGGCATTCATCCACGTTTCCTTCCCCCTTCTGTGGCTACCCAGAGTCAGTGGAAGGACCTCTTCCTGTTTTAGCTCCTTTGCGATTTAGTACCCCGCCACCTCCTTTTCCAAGAGCTTGCTCACGCAATTTAAATTTTTCATTGTCGTGGTTACTCGATTTAAGCAGCTACCTTACTCTGGAAAAGATTTGACTCTCAAGTGAAGAAACTGGATGGATTTGAAGCACGTTAAGAGGTGGAAGAGGTAAAAAAAGGTGGGGGTA
>NW_004797306.1:2248697-2258014 GCF_000002075.1 Aplysia californica
GTATATTTACAATTCAGTAGGCCTATTTTTTGTTAAATGGTCAGTCTAGCCATCATATTAGGAATAAGTACGGCTAGACCCGCATTCCTTATAATAATATTAGTTTAAAAGATGAGACAGTCATAAAAGCTGGAAAAGACAGACACTTGAAAAGGTAGTAGGCCTAATTTAAAATAATAATTGCTCAAATTCTTGAACGCTCTTTATTCAATTATTGAGGCTTGTGTTTTGGGTGGGTGGATGGGAGCGTCGGTGTCTGAGACCCTCCAACACGTCCGTCCCCGACAGTTTTTTTTTTTTTTTAAATCTGAATGATCTTCCCGATGTTGACTTAATATGATCAAAAGTATCAACATTATCCCCAAAAAGGAGGCTGAGGAATCAGCTATGAAAGAATCAGACTTCGAAGGGACACCGGCTGATCTTCCACTGTGTTGTTCTTCATCAGCTGATCCTTGCAGAACGGCAGAACGGGGATTGCCTGTCGCTATTTTTAGAATCAAGGGAAGTAAGTTGCGCGAAAGCGTTGCACTTCCGGGGGCTCACTCCTCACACTCTGAAAATGTAAACACAACCAACAGAAAAATCACATTTTACATGAATATTTATTTGGTTAAATTCTTGTGAGAGCGTGTTGTGTTCTTGATGAATTGGAATAAAATCCTTTTAATGTGATACAACCGGAGTCCTGGGAAGCATGGCGTCAATTTCTTTCATGGAAAGGCTTCGTACCTTTCGTCCTCCTCTGCCGACAAATTTCACTTCACTCTCCAACTCCTACACTCCAATGAAGTTTGCAGAAGCCGGCTGGGAACGCGAAGACAATGTTATTTCCTTGTCAGATGAGTTAGTATGTCGCTCTTGCAGTGTTAGACATAGTGGATGGTCAGGGGAGTCTCCCTTTGCTGCCCACCGAACCAAAAGTCCCAACTGTCATTTTCTAAACACGGCGCCAACAAACCCAACAATTACAAGCGTTCAATCTCTTTTTGTTGAACGAGATGCCATCTTGTCGTCCCCTTTAATAAATGAGATGAATGAAGGAGCTGAAATACAGGAACCAGAAACAGTATTTTCCATATGTAACTTGGGTGAAACAAGTGATAGAGAAACTTTGAGAAGAAAGTTATTCTTGAGTAGACTGAACAATGATCACTCTCGACGGACATCGTACAGTAGACATCAACTTATTGTTCACCCTTTCAAACCTCTTGCTGGTGGTTATCCCATGTTGTTTGAAAGTCTTCGACTTACTACGTACAATTCACCAAGCTCAGTTGAGGCAGCAAAATGGTCAAGAGATGGCTTCATCATGACATCTAACCTCCGAGCCCAATGTGTTTTCTGTGGACTCCAGTTGGAGTTTGACGTGTGTGTTGACATTGCACATGTGCACAAGGAAAAGTCACCTGAGTGTCCTTTTGTGTGTCACTTTGATGTGGGAAATATTTCTAGTGAAGTACAAAGGAGTATTCTGGAGAAGGAACGTTTAAAACATTTTGTGGACATTGGTGAGCGGGATTCTTCCTTGGTAAAACAGTACAGTATCATGTATCCAGAGTTTGAAAGTTCAACAGACAGATCTGGTACCTTTAGTTTGTGGCCAAAGATCCTGAAAGGAATGTTTCCTCCTGATGTTATGGCTGATGCAGGTTTTTACTATACAGGTGGGTTTTTAATTTAATTAAAATGTGAAGCTTTGCTGACAAAATGAGTTACTTCTCAGATTCTTATGGAAATAGATACTTCATTGATACAAGCTGTTGGTGAAGTTTTTTGCCTATGAAATAATAAGGCATGTTGCAGTTAAAGAATACGGTGTCAACAGAGAATTTACAAATTTGACACTATAGTGTCAATTTTTGGCCAATGTCTCCATGTTGAATTGCGAGAAGAAACTCATTTTTTCAGTACGCCTCAATAATAAAGTTGTCTTTTTCTCTTTAGTTTCAGTTTTTCAAGTTTTTATTAACTTTAATTAGCATCATATTATGATCATAATTTTTCCAGCTCATTTCAAGTTGATCATAAACTGCTCACATCTAACATTCATTTTTGAGGTTTTAAAAGATTCATTCTGTAAGAAGTCACGGTTTGTTTTCAGTCTTAGAGAAATCTAAGATGAAAGTTGTTTCCTAAAATGAGCAATGGTTTTTAAATTTTAAAATATATATTTGTCTGTTAACTTTTTCTGGATGTAGTTTTTTGGGGGTCTAGACTCGATTTGGCTATGCAGGTGGTGTACAAAATAACTTCATAGAACTAACCATCGCTCCAAACGTAACATATGAATATGATATCAAATTGAAGGAAATTGAATGAAGAATACATCCCATTATAAAACGAGGGTTAGAAATGGCGATGGTGAACGAAAAATAAAATTTTGATGGAAAAAAATTACATTCACCAAACGAAAGCAAATCAGCATAGCTAGGCCTATCTTATCATAAAAGCCAAGAAGAGCATTTAATCCATAAATTTCTGAATGCGCAGCTTTTTTTTTTAAAGCAATATATTCAAATTTGTTTGAGTTATAAAATTCAAGTCCGGTTACATCATTTTGTTGATGAAACTAGATGTTTTCGTTTCCTAAATCCTTTCCAAGTTTATCAATAGCAATAAAAAGTGATTATAAATGACGGATCGTGTTAAAATGAAACTATACTGAAGCACCCTATCACAGCGGAATATATCGGCGATACGACCGGAAGGGGTGTGGACTCACGCATATCGGCAGTATGTTCTGAAAGAGTTAAACTATCGTGAACCTAATTGAAAAGCTCTTTAAGACTGTTGTAGAAAAAATGACATGATGAACAATTTTAATAATTTTTTTTTTTAAGTTAATCTTTAGGTTTATTTCGTACGATATGCTGGATATGAATTTTTAGTGCAATAAACACTCTTGTGTATAGTATTCATATATATATATTAGAGTGAGCTTGTTCGTAAGGAAGTTCGTGTCGTAATAGAGGTAGAGGATGAGGTACAAGACCCCCACCCCCCCTCCTTCGACAACCCCCTCTTTCTTTTTAAAAAAAGTGTATTTGTTTATTTTTAGAAAGTAGAATAAAAATATCAAAACAAAAAGACAATCCGAAACAGAATTTATAATTAGTATCGACATAATAACTAAACAAATGTGAGGCATCATGGGGAAATCAGGCGCTCGTCAAAATAACAAAATTGGAGAAACAGGCATTTTTCCCACCAGTTTCGCAATTTTAATCAAATTTTTTTGTTTTTTATTTCAACCCTTTAATGTCCAATTAAAAACACATTTCCCTGCAAATTAAGTTGAAAAATGTTGATTAAAAGCTCAAAGTATGCAAGTTTTCAGTTTTTAACAACTCTTTAGCTCTTGACGGCCATTTTCTGGCTATTTTTACAGCTGAAATAAAGTGAGCTTACCTCTTTCAATAGAAAATATCTTCACTTTTGCTCAAGATAGATGGGTATTTTTTTTTCTTCAAAGCAAGATAAATGAACAAGCTTTAAGATGATACCAATAACTCCACCTGCAAAAAAATTAACGAGCACCTAATTCCACCGCGTCGTGACACAAATGTTTTAGTAGATTCCTAATATTAACAACTTCACTGCCAAGAAGACAAAACAGGTTTAATAATGATACAAACTCCTTGTTTTAGTCTCTACATAAACTGTCTTCTGTTTCTTTTTCACTTTATCAGAACTCAATCTACAACCTGAAACATCATGAGCTTGTGAGATATTCTTTCATTTTTCATTGACAAAAAAAGAGGATGAAGTAAAATTTTTACATTTATTTTCAAACTCAGGGAAGAAAAGTCAAATAATTATAATTTACAAAATTTTCCACTCTTTTTCCCTCAGGTCACAATGACATGGTCCGTTGTTTCTCCTGTGGTGTTGAACTCTTTGACTGGATACCTGGTGCTGACCCTCTGACCCAGCATGCCTGTGCCTCTCCAGTCTGTTACTTCATGCTTCACAGCAAAGGTCAAGAGTTCATCAATAATGCTCAACAGCAAGAGGTAAAATGGTGTGATTATGTTTTTCTGATGTAATAAAAATTGATTGTAAATGTCATTAATGGTATTTCTATCATTTGCTAATTGTGTAAAATCTACCCTGGTCTCATTCTTTTTTATGAAAAGATATTTACAAAATATATGACATATGTTCTAAACATGTAACTTGAAGAAATAGGTCTACTCTTTTTTTATTCTAAAAAAAACATTGATCAATTTGCCCATCTTCAGTTTTATAAAAGTGAGGAGTCAGTGTTCACTCTATACAAATTTTAAAATACTATGGGCTGACTTTTGTGTCTTCTCTCATTGTTCTAACATGGCTAGGACATCATAATTTATAGCACCATGGGTAGAAGCTACTATATTATATATTTTAAAAAATTTTAAGTCACACATTTTGAGAGAATGGTAACTTTTCTTCTCTCCTAAGGGCTGTAAACTTTAGAGCTTTTTCTCACAATTATTTTTCTTTCTCTCTTTGTTGCAGCTTGTGGTTGGAGTAAACCAAGAGAGTCAAATACAAGGTAAAATTTGGTACCAAAATGAGACATATATGTCTCATCATCTTGTTTATGTTGAACTTTGTTTCAGAGGCTGTCAAGTAAAATAATATGTCATGATTTGTAGGTTTCAGTACATTATTACTCCTCATTTGTTCTTGATACTTTTAATTTATTTGTGTTTTGTTACAGCTTTTATTACTCAGTGACAGATTGATGCACACTCTGGTGTGCCTACAATTCTTATGAAAATTTCTTTTAAGTACAGTGTTTGTACAGTTTTGAAATTATGCTAGAGTATCATTTCTTTTTTAAATCTTTAACACTTTGCGGTCACTTAACACAATAATGCAATGGTGAAAATTATCCCTTCAGGTCACCTGGCGCAGTCTGTGCCGGGCCTGAGAAGTTTGTTGTTGTCACTCTCCTGGTTGGGTGACCAGATGGGGTATTGTGTACTGCTGGCTGTGTGACTGCAAAGTGTGAAATGAAGATCAATTTATCTTTAAGCCTGCCTTTTATAAGAAGTTTTAAGCATCGTTTTAATTATTGTTATATTTTTTATGGGCCAACTGACTGACTGCAACTTTAAAAAGAGACAATAAATTGATGTTTTTTCTTTTTATGTAACACCATGTCTGTTGGAGAGATTTTTTTCATTATTCAATTGTTACTCTTACTTATTAATTTGTTCTGGTAACACTTGTATGTTTTGTTTGTATTTGAGACTTTTTCGCATTTCCAATTTTACTGAGTAATTGTAAGCTACATTGTATTACATTTGTCAATGTGAGATATAAGTTCATTCCTGTGTTTTCTCTATCAGGTCTTGAGGCAGCTACTTCATCCACCACACTGTCAACAGCAGCAGCAACATCATCATCATCATCATCATCATCATCATCATCGTCATCATCTCCACAACCAACTGGACCCAGACCGTACCTGGACCTGGACTTGTTCTCCTCAGCTCGTGCACGTGGGTACAGCACAGAGCAAATCTCTGATGCCATCATCACCTTCTTTTACCTGACTTGTGAGTCACTCCTCTATACAGAGCAAATCTCTGATGGCATCATCACCACATTCTTTTACTTGCCTTATATCCTTTCCTCACAAGAGACAGTCTTTCCTGACATATGTTGCTTACAGGGATGATTGGGAAAAGTGTTTTTTTTTTTTTTTATTTCTTTTAATTTATGCTGGTTTTTAAGCTGTTAAATTCTTGAAATAAGTTGTGTGATGAATAATATTATTGTTTTCTCATGTAATGAAACATGTATAGAGGAGGGATTTTTAAACAAAATTTTTGCTATATTGAGCAGATATTGTTGTAACAAAAAAAAAAGAGGAACTCTGTCTGACCCTGCTTTTCATGGAGACAAATAACTATTGGTTTGTAAGTCTTCTTCCAACAACAATCGACTCTTCAGTGTAATAGCGTCACGTATCACTCTTCTAAACATCGTATGGCGGAGTCTTACACTAAGGAGTCAAAATGTTGTGCAATTTTCTGTAGTAAATAAAAACCTATGTAAGTTTTATGTACTGGTGTTGTCCAACAACTGACTTTGCTGAAAAAGTTCAAATTTTTGTCTCAGGTATTTTTTTAAAGTTAAAAGCTGTCAGCGAACGGTGTGGTGTAGTAGATAGAGTGTTTACCATGTGTGTGTTTGTATCTTCAGGTGGCCAGTTCCCCGACTCTCCCCTCCTGCTGGGTCTGCTCAAGGCCGGCACTGACCACCACAAGATGCTCTGTGACAAGACACAGGAAGTAGTGGACATCAGTTCGGAGAACCAGGTCATTAAGTCAGAGGTCGAGGCAGTCAAATCTGAGAACCAGGCCAAGGACACAGAGATCCAGGCCAAGGACACAGAGATCCAGGCCAAGGAGAGAGAACTCCAGCGTCAGAGGTTTGAGCGTGACTGGCGTGAGCTGGCCATGAATCAGGTGAGCTACAACCTTTTACCTTTGTGATCTCACCACATTGGTGTTATAATAGTATGTTCAAATTATTTGACCATCTCAACTTTGACCTCTGTGTGACTGTTCTGTGTGTTGTCATAGATGGCAGTCCGGACTGTTGGCAAAGACTTAGGATAAATAAAAACAGTCACATTCTGTGTTTGTCTTTGTTAGGGGTCCTCTCAGTGTTAACAGTTTTGTCTCTCCTTGCCAGTTACTGTCGCAGTGTTGATGAAAGGTTGAGGTTCAAGTCTGTGGGAGTTATGAATTTTTCTAATAATAATAATAAATGACATACACAGGCTCTGAGCGCTTTACAATACAGTAAAACGTACAACGGACAACAGTAACTTAAAACGTTGTGTTCTGACTAAAGAAAATTAATCCAAATATCCATCTTATTAATTTTAAAACAGCTTCAGCTGACATTTGAATGAATAAAAAAAATGTGATCTCTCTTAAAGTACTTGGTTAAGCATTCCAGATCTTGGGGCCTTGGTATTCAAATGCCCTTTCACTCACTGTTTTAAGTTTCATAGATGGTAAAATAAATTTCTCTTCCTTTCTTGAAACTATTTTTGGACCAATGCACTGAAGTTGAAGTTAAGGGTGGTTTGTGGGTGCTTTTGTGTCGTCTGCTCCTTCTACTTCAAAGCTGAGTGCATTATGAATTTTTTCTTTCTTTCTTGAAGCTTTCTTTTAGGACCAATGACCTGAAATTAAAGTCATGGGACGGTTAGTGGGTGCTTTTGTGTGGTCTGCTCCTCCTACTTCTTGCCACTGTTATAATTGTGTCAGTCTGTGTTTGGCTTAAGGCGAGTGTTGTTGTACTGACTCACTGTAATCTGACACATGGAGTCAGGGGGAAGTACTCCTTCTGTGTAATAACCAAAGTGGTGTTGTGGGTGGTTGGAGGGTGCTACTGGTGGTGGGTCTTACTGGTTTTCACTGCCTCTGTTGTTTTTATCTGTGTTTATTTTTCTTTTTTTCCTGCTCTGAATTATTTGTGATGTTTTTCTCTTCACTGAAAAAACTGATATATCAAGTAAGTTGTTATGGTCCCAACAACAGGAGATGGGAAGATACAGAAACATTTCTTGATATTGTTTTTCTCTCCTTTCTTTTTGTTAAGATGAAATCGTCAATTGCTTATTTTGAGGTGTGTTTCAGAAGTCTTTTTTTGTTGTTGTTGTTGTGAAAAGAGAAGTCAGAGGAGTTTAGTCCGATTATTAAAAAAATTATTCTGATGACCTCAACTTTTTTCCTCCTTTTTATTGTCAAGTGGTGTTCCTGCCCTATGATTAGTTTTTAGCATTTATTTTGAACTTTTAAAACCCCCTGTTGGTCTACTTTTGCTGACTTGGGAGAATTAGAACAGCCACATTCTGTGTTTGTCTGAGCAAGGGTCCTTTCAGTGTTAACTCATCTCTCTCTTCTTGCCAGTTGCTGTGGCAGTGTTAATGAAAGGTTGAGGTTTGAAGCTGAGTGCGTTATGAATTTTTCTCTTTATTTCTTCAAGCTTTCTTTTAGGACCAATGCACCAAAGTGGTGTTGTGGGTGGTTGGAGGGTGCTACTGGTGTGTGGTTGGTATTACTTCTTTTCATTGCCTCTGTTGTTTCTACCTCTGTTTTTAATCATTCTTTTTTTCTGCTCTGAATTATTGTGCCGATATTCTTTTCTTTCCTGAAAAAAATGATATATCAAGTAAGCTGTTATAGTCCCAACAAGAGTAGATTGGAAAATGCAGGAAGAATTTCTTCGTGATAAGCTCAACTTTTTTCCCCTTTTTATTGTCAAGTGGTGATCCTACCCAATAATTAGTTTTAACATTTATTTTGAAGGTATTGTATGATCCCCGTTTGGTCTACTTTTGTAGACTTTGGGATCAATAAGAACAGCCACGTTCTGTGTTTCTCTGTGCTAGGGTTCCTCTCAGTGTTAACACATCTCTCTCTCCTTGCCAGTTACTGTGGCAGTGTTGATAAAGGGTTGAGGTTCGAACTTTTTCTCTTCCTTTCTTGAAACCCTTTTTGAACCAATGCGCTGAAGTTAAAGTTATGGGTGGTTATTGTTTTGTGTGGTGTGCTATTTCTACTTCAAAGCTGAGTGTGTTTTGAGTTTTCTCTTCCTTCTTTCAAGCTCTCTTTTAGGAGCAGTAACTTGAAATCCAAGTCATGGGTGGTTAGTGGGTGCTTTTGTGTACTTCTTGCCACTGTTGTAATTGTGCCAGTCTGTGTTTGGCTTAAGGTGAGTGTTGTTGTACTGACTCACTGTAATCTGACACATGGAGTCAGTGGGAAGTACTCCTTCTGTGTAATAACCAAAGTGGTGTTGAGGGTGGTTGGAGGGTGCTACTGGTGGTAGGTCTCACTTCTTTTCATTGCCTCTGTTGTTTCTATCCCTGTTTAATCATTCTTTTTTCTGCTCTAATTTATTGTGTTTATATGCTTCTCTTTAGTGAAAAAAATTATACCTAATAGGTTGTATAGTGATAGTCCAAGAAGAATGATAGAAAGATGCAGAAGAATTTCTTGGTATTGTTTTTCCCTCTCTTGCTTCTATTAGTGAAGATAAAATTGTTGTTGATTGCTCATTTGAGGTTGTGTTTCAGAAGTGAGTTTTTTTGTGTGAAAAAAAAAGCAAAAGAGTATAGACAGAGAGTTAGGAAAATTATTCTAATTAGCTCAAAATTTATCCCTTTTATAATGTTAAGCGGTGATCCCGCCCAGTGATTAAGCCTTTATGTTTTAACATCTGTTTTAAACATATTATATAACCCTCACTTGGTCCACTCTTGCAAGGATCATTGTTGTGTAGTGCAGTATTCACTTATG
>NW_004797306.1:2258114-2259444 GCF_000002075.1 Aplysia californica
CACTTTGTTGTTTTTGTGCCAAGTCCACGGTTTTGGAGAAGTGAAGAGTTGATTGCAGTATCACCTTTTTTTTATTTGTCGGAGGCACGTTGGATAATAGTTCTGGAGTTGGAATGAAGTGCTGAGATTGCATTACAACTTTCAGCTGTTGTTCAATATTACGTATCCCAGCTCTTCTTCTCTCTAGCTTTGCCACAAAAGCATGGATAAGTTCACCACCCTTTTCCCCATGTAAAGCAAAACCAAACCCATATGTCTGTATCCACGGGATGCAGTGGTTTTCGAGAATGTGGTGTTTGGGAAGCACTTTTTCACTAAAGTGTCTCCTGTATAATGACATGTAAGTTTTGATGCCTGTGTCAGTGTGTGGTAGTCTGTCTTTTGACACTGGTTGGCCGTGTGAGATGTGGATGTGAACGCTGGATGTGAACGCCCCTAAATGCGTTGTTTAATTGACTGAATTTTCTCCGAGAGTGTAAGCGCTGTCAATTATGTTTTGGCTGTCGGTATTTTCTACAATTTCTTTTACAATATGCAGTGAGGTCTTTATAAATGCGACTCATGATGTATTTGTGGCAGTGATTGCCAATGAAAGAGCGGCTGTCGTATGCCTGCGGTGTGATGTTGTGTGAGTCTAGTATGGTGTCTAAATGAGAACAGATAGGGCCAGAACAGGGTTAAAGGGTTCATACTCTAACTCAGACAACCTGTCTTCTTTCTCCATCAATTGTTCTGGAAAGTTAATTCTCTCCTCTTCAGAGTCAGAAAGTACTACGCAACCTTCTAAAGGTCTAATCCCCCATTTAGTTCTTCGATCCCCACGGCTCCAGTTTTTGCCATAGTGTGTAGTGACGACTAAACTTCTTTATAGTCTTCCCCTGATTGCTCACTTAGCTGTGTGTCTATTGTGTGTTTCGCTGCCTCTAGCAAACGATGGTGGTTCTGAACAACACCCTGAACAATATAAAAGTATAGTGGTGCTACTTTACGGTGTTCAATATTTATAAGTGGGAGGTGTAAACTGTAGAGAAAACGAGCATCAAGAGTAGTTTCGGAAAAGCCAGGAGGTTATAGTGCCCTGACAGCAATGTTTCTTTATATGTCTTATCTTGTCCACGCAAACTGTGCAGACGGTTTTTGAATGTACTGTCTGTGAGTCCATTGTAATGCTAACACCAGAGGCCAAGAGAATGTCTGACGCAAATTTAGAACACTGCCGGGGTTGCATTTTCTCTGCCTTCTGCTTGCCTGACAGTATTTTGCCACCACAAGTTCTGTAATATTTGTGCTGCTTTTGAAAATGCGAATCCTCTGTATGTTTCTCTATTGT
>NW_004797306.1:2260759-2262258 GCF_000002075.1 Aplysia californica
GAGAAAGACCAGGCATTAGAAGAGAAAGACCAGGTGATAGAAGAGAAAGACCAGGTGATAGAAGAGAATAGACAGGCACTCCTCACCAAAGATCTACAACTGTCCATGCTGAGACAAGAGTTACAAGAAATGCGGGAACGTCACAGACCTCGATCAGCTCCCCTGGACAGACTGGACTTTGACACAGAAGGTCAGTTTATCAACGACTATTTTGTCTCATGTGTAGGCAGGTGGTTGGAGAGTGTCACTGGTAGGCCACACTTCTTTCCTTCCCCTTTGTTTTTCTATTTGTCTTTCTTATTTCTTGCGCTATAAGAGCATTATTGTGTGGATGTACTTCTCTTTACTTACATGTAGGAGCTGTGTTGTGTGATACGTTTGTGTTTTTCTGGCTGTGGTTCTGAGACATGGGCAGGATAATCAGTTACCAGGAGTGTTTCTTCAGCCTTATGAAGCCTTTTATCCGATCATTGACATTCTGAGGACGCACTTTTTGTTTTTGGGTAAAAGTCTTATCTTCTAGTTGCTTGTGCATGGACAGTGTCTCTAAATCTCTTAGTTACAGTGGATGATATGGATAATATTCGGGGGGCTCTTGTGGCCTAGACGTTAAGGTATTGGCCTCTCATTCAAAGGTCGTGCCGAAAAATTTTCTTTAAAAATTGTCTCCTTTCACCTCTTTTCCTACTCTTTAGCAATGCTCTGTCGTTTGATTTCGTATCCAATTTCTGCCCCCACCCCCTCACCTTCTTTGCCCCCCTTCTCTGGGCTCCTGACTCTTTCTGCAGTCTTTCCTCTGCTACTCCTTGGCTCCTTCTTAATGCTGTCTTTCAGCCACACCCCTGATCTTCTGGTAGTAAAGATCTACACCTAACCTTCTCAGACAAGGCCGAAAAATCTCAGAGGTCTCGTGTGCTAGTTGCACTCGTTGAAGTTCCCTTGGTGGTCCAAAATCGATAAGAGTAGGCATCGGCCCCCGGGCAAAATTCAAAATTTCCTACCAACTGAAAATGTTAGGTGTGTCCCGCGCTCTCATATGACCTTATGCAGTTGCGAGCACACTGTAAAACACTTATCAAAAAAAAAAAAAGAATATTCTTCATTTTATTTCCTGTTCTTCAAGGGCTCCAAATTTCTCTAGTAATATTGATGATGTGACCAGGACTAATCAAACATTGTTTTCTGAGAATGACCTTCTAGAATTGACCTCCTGAAATGTGTCTTGCTCTTTTACCTTTTATTATAGCTTCTATGTTATGATTACCATATCATAACATCGAGTCTGTTAAGCTTATTTCTCATTTTGCTTAAGCCTCTTGACATCCTGCGCATCCACAGACCAATCTGACGACCCTGATGTGAGCGAAGGTCAGAACAGCAGTCGTATTGAAGATGTAAATCTGATGTCTTGCCCGATGTGTCATGACGCACCTATACAGGTCTTGCTGCGTCCGTGTAAACATCTGTGTGGCTGTGCCCTGTGTGTCTCCAAACTGGAC
>NW_004797306.1:2262358-2265977 GCF_000002075.1 Aplysia californica
CCTTGGCTCCTTCTTGCTGCTGTCTTTCATCCACACCACTGATCTTCTGGTAGGAAAGATCTACACCTAGCCTTCTCGGAAAAGGGCGAAAAATCTTGGAGGTCTCGTGTACTAGTTGCGCTCATTGAAGATCCCTTGGTGGTCCAAAATCGACAAGAGTAGGCTTCGGCCCCCGGGCAAAAATTCAATGTTTTCTACCAACTGAAAATGTTAGGTGTGTCCCGCGCGCTCATATGACCTTATGCAGTTGCGAGCACGCCGTAAAACTCTTATCACAAAAAATATTCTTCATTTTATTTCCTGTTCTTCAAGGGTCCAAATTTCTCTAGTAATATTGATGATGTGACTAGGACTAATAGAACATTTTGTTTTCTGAGAATGACCTTCTAGAATTGACCTCCTAAAATGTGTCTTGCTCTTTTACCTTTTATAGCTTCAACATTTTAACTATCATAACGTTGAGTCTGGTAAGCTTATTTCTCTTTTTGCTTGAACTTCTTGACATCCTGCGCATCCACAGACCAATCCGATGATCCAGATGTGAGAGAAGGTCAGAACAGCAGTCATATTGAAGACGTAAATTTGATGACTTGCCCGTTGTGTCATGACGCACCCATCCAGGTCTTGCTGCGTCCGTGTAAACATCTGTGTGGCTGTGCCCTGTGTGTCTCCAAACTGGACGGACGATGCCCTTATTGTAGACGCTTCACCACCGGGATGGAGAAAGTCTTTGTCCCATGAGTTGAAACATTTATACCTTGTGTGTGTAGGCCTACATACTGCATGATAGATTCTGCTGTACTGAGGAACTTAATTTTGTAAGTTTACTCTTCCGTTGAGTGATTGAAATTTTAAGTATTTCCTGTGGAAATAAAACTTGAATATCTTATTCAAACCCACCTAAAGTCCCACTCATTGACTTTAACAAAAGGAGATAAGTTGTCTTGTTTAAAATATTTTTGTACAAAAGCAACCAGAAATTATTTTTGAAAATGTAGAATTAATGGCTAAAGACAGATTATAAACTTTTGTATTAACTCTAGTAGCACTAACAGTAGCAGTGAATGTTTCTAAACCTATTCCCATTTTGTGGTTGGTCGTGGAAGATCCACTGATCAGCCATCTCTTAATTGAATGATCTAAATTGGATTGATGGAGATGAAAACTTTTAACATCAATTTTGTTGTAAGTCTGTTGTCGTTGGCCATGTTTGATGCTCTTTGATAAGAATAATCTAATCTCCCTCAAGAGGACAAAACACAATCTGCTGTTGTAATTTTTACACACTAATTGAAGTGTCTGACACTTTAAAAAAATCTGTTTCTCATTACAATGTTAACCTTCACATGTTCTTAAGACGATGATAAAGTTTTTTTTGTATAGATGTAATATATAAAGTTGTTGCCTGTATGATAGTACATTTAGTCTGATGCAAACCTACTGCATATTGAACAACTGTTTGGTTTATTTTTAAAGTCTCATTGCATCTTACATTATTGACAGGTTACTTCAAGAAGGCCTTGTTTACTTTGTCTAGGTTTATATTTTATTTTGTTTATTCTACTTGTCTTTTTGTTACATAATATGCTTTTTACACTTGTTGCAAACTTAAGTTTTACTGATATAATATGAATGCACTGCCCATAAACGTTATTAAGATGACTCTTTTTATAACACAAATAGATTTAAAATGTCAGCCATGATGTGGTGCATGCGAAAAATTTTACAAATTTGGCAGCAAATATTCTCATCTGTCATTTAGAAACGTGCCCATTATCATACCATTGTCTCCAATCACACTGGTGGACATAGAAAGTCTTGACTGCTTACAATTACTTTGCAGTTGTAATATGAGTTTGACTCAACAAATATTGCTCATCTAAGTGTATGATAACCAGCTCAAGGCAGTGGAGAATTTTACCTATGGTGGTAGTGACCTTTCTACTAATGTCAAAATAATTACTGAAGTGGCTGAAGTGGCTATCAGGATAAGCAAAGCTAGCTCTTCATTTGGTAGATAGAGAAATAGAGTGTAAAGAAATGTCTCTGACAGAGTCAAAACTCAGTGTGTAAAGCACTACTGTATGACTGACCCTTTTCTATGTGAAGCTGAGGCCAAGATAGTGTACAAAACACACGCCAAAAAGCTCAACAGTTTTCACCTGTCCTGTCTGAGAGGAATATACTGGTGGTTCTCTGTAGGGATGAGATCCCAGACACTGAAGTTCTTGAGAGGAAGAAAGCACATAGTGTCTTCAGCCACCTGAAAAAAACCCAGCTTAGAGCGAGACGGTTGGTCCAACTGCCAAATGTATGTCTTCCCAAAGCTTTTTTTCTGCTCAGAATTATGAAAGGTGGAATATCTGTGCCCCCACCCCTCCCAAAGATATAAAGACACTCCGAGGACTTCTTGGAAAGGTTGTTCCATTGGCGTGGATGATTAGGAAACAAGTCCTGTCTTGACAGATTACAGTGGCATAAAGCCATGGTATGTGGCAGCAAAGTATATTAGAAAAACAAGAGTGTGTAAAGCAGAGGCAGCCATAGAGATAAACAAGAATATCAAAAACGTCAAATCCTGACATTGACACTGGCCCAACACACCAAGCATCTGCATGTAAAAAAATATTTTTTGTGTGGGAACTTCAGCTCAAAGTTTTTCTATACTTATTTTTATAACTGCAGTATTGTTTTAAAGTTTATTTTTTGTCAGATTCAAATATTTTATGACTGTGGGGTTTTTTTTAATGGTTCTACTTATTTCTAATTTACGCCTAAAAAAAAATAATCATTATTTTATCATTTAAGGGGTTTTTTAAAATGTGTTTATTTTTAAAAAACCAGGGGTTGGGATTGGGAGATTATGTTGAGCTGTTCATATCTGTCGAAACTTTTAAAGATTATTGTCTTTTTTACTGCTCATATTATCATATATATATGATAGATATATATGTTTAAACTTAGTTTTTCCTGTTCAGTGATTATACTTGTGTAAATGTATACACCTTAAGTTTCTAAAAGAAATTTTCATTAATGTCACAAATGAAGGTATTTCTGTGCTGAGTTTTAATTATGCAACATTTCATCAGTTGTAGAAATTTAATGACCCTGTGTGTTCAGTCTTTGTTTTTATTATTTGATTGTACAGGTCACATAGTATGAATTTGATCTTAAGGAGATGCGTTATAGCAATAATTTGTCACAATTTGTTGTTTTGGTGATAAATAATATTGTTTTCTTTTGTTTTAAAAATAGACTTTTATTTGTTTCTCTCATAACTTTTATGTTTTTGATATATGATATATTACTGGTCTCCATGTCTGGCATGAATGGCAGCTATATATGTTTTGGTCAGTCTACATCGTCATAACTCTGACTTTCTCTGCATATAAATGGTCCTATGTGTTTGTGTCTGTGTGTGAGAGTAAGTGCTGTAGGAGCTGTGTCTGTAATGTACTGGTTGGGCCCACCACCTTGCTCTCATAGGATGCTAATTTCATTTCTATGTCACTCATTTGTTGAAGCTATTTCCATCTCTCTTGTTGGATATATCCTTAACAGCCTAGTTTGGCCCTGATTGATAGGGTTGCAGATACCCACCTCCTAAATGAACTACCTA
>NW_004797306.1:2266077-2267953 GCF_000002075.1 Aplysia californica
CTTAGTTTTACTTGTTCAGTGATTATACTTGTGTAAATGTATACACCTTAAGTTTCTAAAAGAAATTTTCATTAATGTCACAAATGAAGGTATTTCTGTGCTGAGTTTTAATTATAATATGCAACATTTCATCAGTTGTAGAAATTTTATGACCCTGTATGTTCAGTCTTTGTTTTTATTATTTGATGGTACAGGTCACATAGTATGAATTTGATCTTAAGGAGATGCGTTATAGCAATAATTTGTCACAATTTGTTATGTTTTGGTGATAAATAATATTGTTTTCTTTTGTTTAAAAAATAGGCTTCTATTTGTTTCTCTCATAACTTTTATGTTTTTGATATAGGATATATTACTGGTCTCCATGTCTGGCATGAATGGCAGCTATATATGTTTTGGTCAATCTACATCGTCATAACTCTGACTCTCTCTGCATATAAATGGTCCTATGTGTTTGTGTCTGTGTGAGAGAGTAAGTGCTGCAGGAGCTGTGTCTGTAATGTACTGGTTGGGCCCACCACCTTGCTCTCATAGGATGCAAATTTCATTTCTATGTCACTCATGTGTTGAAGCTATTTCCATCTCTCTAGTTGGATATATCCTTAACAGCCTAGTTTGGCCCTGATTGATAGGGTTGCAGATACCCACCTCCTAAATGAACTACCTAGTGGAGAAGATTTGTAAAACCACTTACTTTGAGCTCACATCTTTTCTGTCCAATGGAAGAGCCTCTCCCTTACACAACAGACAACAGTAAAGAGAGAAAAGTGTGCGTTAAAACAAATAAAAATACACGTATCGAAGCCAACACAAATTTAAGAACAAACAAACAAGTACATTGTATTGTCTGACATGTTGTGTACATATTGTAAATATATTTTTTTAATATATTGTGTTTGTTATATTTCAGTAACAATGTGTACAGCAAATACATACCATTGTGCATATGTTTCCTTGTTGGATATGGATAGATTTTTGTTTTTTTCCCCTTTTGTAACTTTTATTCCAAAGGAAAAGTGGGAGTGTGTCCTGCTGATTGATTTACACTTTACTCTGCTCTCATAACTTAATCAATCGTCTTGCTGTCCCTGATCACGATGTATTAGCGCCGCCGTTGTGGGGATTTTTCCCTCATGTAAAACCAGAACAAGCTTTTTTCCCACTAGTATCTTGTTTACAAGAGTAAAATGATATCCCAAAGGGGGGATATTAACATGGTCTTATGCACAGTAGAATTGTAGATGGGCTGATTTAACAGTATCATGCTCATACTGTGCCTGAACAACATAGGGGGAACTGCTGCTTTTTTTTTCCCTCATCCTTACTATCATCATTTTTCCTCTACTTCTTTTGTATGTTTGTCACTCTCTTGTGAACTGCTATTTCCGGGGTGCCTTGATAGTCAAAGCAGACTATGTCTTGTTGAGGCTAGAGAGGAGAGCAGAGTAAGCCTGATTCCTCGTTTGGATATCTCTGTTGACATCAACTCCTTGGCGCTCATATGACCTTATGCAGTTGCCAGCGCCGTAAAACCTTACTGAAACTAAATAAAATGATAGGGGAGCTTTGTACATTTTGATTCATTTCCTTTCCCATTTTAGTTTCTGACTTTTTTGGTTGTGATATATTTGTTTTAGATATCTTACTTTTTATTCTCTGTATTTCTCTCTCACTGTTTGCAACTTTCTGTCATAATGTTACTTTCTCACTGCTGGTTTTCGTTCCATTTCTCCACCTGGACTGTTATTGTTGTTGATTCTCTACTCCTGATGTTGGTGTAAATATAATATATATATATATGGTATATACATATACAATTTTTACATGATTACACTTATTGTACTTTAAGACTGTGTATAGTATTCTTGTGAGAATT
>NW_004797306.1:2271164-2273277 GCF_000002075.1 Aplysia californica
TGGATTTGAAGCACGTTAAGAGGTGGAAGAGGTAAAAAAAGGTGGGGGTATTTGTGGAAGAAGTTAGGGTGGCCTGAAAACAAAACAACAACTGATGAAGTCAATTTAGCAGATGAGAAAAGTGAAAGAGTGAGACTGTTGAATATAGAGAGAAGAAAAGCGGTCGCTGTCAATTATAATAATATTAGTTTAAAAGATGAGACAGTCATAAAAGCTGGAAAAGACAGACACTTGAAAAGGTAGTAGGCCTAATTAAAAATAATAATTGCTCAAATTCTTGAACGCTCTTTATTCAATTATTGAAGCTTGTGTTTTGGGTGGGTGGGTGGGTGGGTGGGAGCATCGGTGTCTGAGACCCTCCAACACGTCCGTCCCCGAAAGTTTTTTGTTTAAAAAAAATCTGAATTATCTTCCCGATGTTGATTTAACATGATCAAAAGTATCAACATTATCCTAAAAAAGGAGGCTGAGGAATCAGCTATGAAAGAATCAGACTTCAAAGGGACACCGGCTGATCTTCCACTGTGTTGCTCTTCATCAGCTGATCCTTGCAGAACGGGGATTGCCTGTCGCTATTTTTAGAATCAAGGGAAGTAAGTTGCGCGAAAGCGTTGCGACTTCCGGGGGCTCACTCCTCACACTCTGAAAATGTAAACACAACCAACAGAAAAATCACATTTTACATAAATATTTGGTTAAATTCTTGTGAAAGCGTGTTGTGTTCTTGATGAATTGGAATAAAATCCTTTTAGTGTGATACAACCGGAGTCCTGGGAAGCATGGCGTCAATTTCTTTCATGGAAAGGCTTCGTACCTTTCGTCCTCCTCTGCCGACAAATTTCACTTTACTCTCCAACTCCTACACTCCAATGAAGTTTGCAGAAGCCGGCTGGGAACGCGAAGACAATGTTCTTTCCTTGTCAGATGAGTTAGTATGTCGCTCTTGCAGTGTTAGACATAGTGGATGGTCAGGGGAGTCTCCCTTTGCTGCCCACCGAACCAAAAGTCCCAACTGTCATTTTCTAAACACGGCGCCAACAAACCCAACAATTACAAGCGTTCAATCTCTTTTTGTTGAACGAGATGCCATCTTGTCGTCCCCTTTAATGAATGAGATGAATGAAGGAGCTGAAATACAGGAACCAGAAACAGTATTTTCCATATGTAACTTGGGTGAAACAAGTGATAGAGAAACTTTGAGAAGAAAGTTATTCTTGAGTAGACTGAACAATGATCACTCTCGACGTACATCGTACAGTAGACATCAACTTATTGTTCACCCTTTCAAACCTCTTGCTGGTGGGTATCCCATGTTGTTTGAAAGTCTTCGACTGACTACATACAATTCACCAAGCTCAGTTGAGGCAGCTAAATGGTCAAAAGATGGCTTCATCATGATATCTAACCTCCGAGCCCAATGTGTTTTCTGTGGACTCCAGTTGGAGTTTGACGTGTGTGTTGACATTGCACATATACACAAGGAAAAGTCACCTGAGTGTCCCCTTGTGTGTCACTTAGATGTGGGAAATATTTCTAGTGAAGTACAAAGGAGTATTCTGGAGAAGGAACGTTCAAAACATTATGTGGACATTGGTGAGCGGGATTCTTCCTTGGTAAAACAGTACAGTATCATGTATCCAGAGTTTGAAAGTTCAACAGACAGATCTGGTACCTTTAGTTTGTGGCCAAAGATCCTGAAAGGAATGTTTCCTCCTGATGTTATGGCTGATGCAGGTTTTCACTATACAGGTGGGTTTTTAGTTTAATTAAAATGTGAAGCGTTGCTGACAAAATGAGTTACTTGTTCTCGGATTCTTATGATAGATGCTTCATTGATACTGTATACAAAAGCTGTTGGTGAAGTTTTTACAATTTATAGTGTAGGCCTATGAAATAATAAAAGTAAGGCATGTTGCAGTTAAAGAATACGGTGTCAACAGAGAATCTACAAATTTGACACTATAGTGTCGATTTTTGGCCAATGTCTCTATGTGGATTGTGAAAAGAAACTTTTTTTTCCAGCATGCCTCAATAATAAAGTTGTCTTTTTGTCTTTAGTTTCAGTTTTTCAAGTTTTTATTAACTTTAATTAGCATCATATTATGATCATAGT
>NW_004797306.1:2273377-2285963 GCF_000002075.1 Aplysia californica
GGGGTATTTGTGGAAGAAGTTAGGGTGGCCTGAAAAAACAACAACTATGAAGTCAATTAAGCAGATGAGAAAAGTGAAAGAGTGAGACTGTTGAATATGGAGAGAAGAAAAGCGGCCGCTGTCAATTATAATATTATTTTAAAAGATAAGACAGTCGTGAAAGCTGGAAAAGACAGACACTTGAAAGGGTAGTAATTTAAAATAATAATTGCTCAAATTCTTGAACGCTCTTTATTCAGTTATTGAGGCTTGCCCGTGTTTTGGGTGGTTGGGTGGGAGAGTTGGAGACCCTCCAACATGTCCGTCCCCGAATGTTTAAAAAATTTTTTTTAAAAATTAATCTGAATTATCTTCCTGATGTTGACTTTACATGATCAAAAATATCAACATTATCCAAAAAAAGGAGGCTGAGAAATCAGCTATGAAAGAATCAGACTTCGAAGGGACACCGGCTGATCTTCCACTGTGTTGTTCTTCATCAGCTGATTCTTGCAGAACGGCAGAACGGGGATTGCCTGTCGCTATTTTTAGAATCAAGGGAAGTAAGTTGCGCGAAAGCGTTGCACTTCCGGGGGCTCATCTCTCACACTCTGAAAATGTAAACACAACCAACAGAAAATCACATTTTACATAAATATTTGGTTAAATTCTTGTGAAAGCGTGTTGTGTTCTTGATGAATTGGAATAAAATCCTTTTAGTGTGATACAACCGGAGTCCTGGGAAGCATGGCGTCAATTTCTTTCCTGGAAAGGCTTCGTACCTTTCGTCCTCCTCTGCCGACAAACTTCACTTCACTCTCCAACTCCTACACTCCAATGAAGTTTGCAGAAGCCGGCTGGGAACGCGAAGACAATGTCCTTTCCTTGTCAGATGAGTTAGTATGTCGCTCTTGCAGTGTTAGACATAGTGGATGGTCAGGGGAGTCTCCCTTTGCTGCCCACCGAACCAAAAGTCCCAACTGTCATTTTCTAAACACGGCGCCAACAAACCCACCAACAATTACAAGCGTTCAATCTCTTTTTGTTGAACGAGATGCCATCTTGTCGTCCCCTTTAATGAATGAGATGAATGAAGGAGCTGAAATACAGGAACCAGAAACAGTATTTTCCATATGTAACTTGGGTGAAAGAAGTGATAGAGAAACTTTGAGAAGAAAGTTATTCTTGAGTAGACTGAACAATGATCACTCTCGACGGACATCGTACAGTAGACATCAACTTATTGTTCACCCTTTCAAACCTCTTGCTGGTGGGTATCCCATGTTGTTTGAAAGTCTTCGACTGACTACATACAATTCACCAAGCTCAGTTGAGGCAGCTAAATGGTCAAAAGATGGCTTCATCATGATATCTAACCTCCGAGCCCAATGTGTTTTCTGTGGACTCCAGTTGGAGTTTGACGTGTGTGTTGACATTGGACATGTGCACAAGGAAAAGTCACCTGAGTGTCCCCTTGTGTGTCACTTAGATGTGGGAAATATTTCTAGTGAAGTACAAAGGAGTATTCTGGAGAAGGAACGTTCAAAACATTATGTGGACATTGGTGAGCGGGATTCTTCCTTGGTAAAACAGTACAGTATCATGTATCCAGAGTTTGAAAGTTCAACAGACAGATCTGGTACCTTTAGTTTGTGGCCAAAGATCCTGAAAGGAATGTTTCCTCCTGATGTTATGGCTGATGCAGGTTTTCACTATACAGGTGGGTTTTTAGTTTAATTAAAATGTGAAGCGTTGCTGACAAAATGAGTTACTTGTTCTCGGATTCTTATGATAGATGCTTCATTGATACTGTGTATACAAAAGCTGTTGGTGAAGTTTTTACAATTTATAGTGTAGGCCTATGAAATAATAAAAGTAAGGCATGTTGCAGTTAAAGAATACGGTGTCAACAGAGAATCTACAAATTTGACACTATAGTGTCGATTTTTGGCCAATGTCTCTATGTGGATTGCGAAAAGAAACTTTTTTTTCAGCATGCCTCAATAATAAAGTTGTCTTTTTGTCTTTAGTTTCAGTTTTTCAAGTTTTTATTAACTTTAATTAGCATCATATTATGATCATAGTTTTTCCAGCTCATTTCAAGTTGATCATAAACTGCACACATCTAACATTTATTTTTGAGGTTTTAAAAGATTCATTCTGTTTAAAGAAGCCACGGTTTGTTTTCAGTGTTAGGGAAATCTAAGATGAAAGTTGTTTCCTAAAATGAACAATGGTTTTAAAATTTTAAGATATCATATATTTGTCTCTTAACTTTTTCTGGACATAGTTTTTTGGGGGTCTAGACTCGATTTGGCTCTATGCAGGTAGTGTACAAAATAACTTCATGAGAACTAACCATCGCTCCAAACGTAACATATGATATCAAATTGAAGGAAATTGAATGAAGAATACATCCCAATATAAAACGAGGGTTAGAAATGGCGATGGTGAATGAAAAATAAAATTTTGACGGAAAAAATTACATTCACCAAACGAAAGCAAATCAGCATAGAGCTAGGCCTATCTTATCATATAATAGAGGCCAAGAGCATATATATATATATGATTCATAAATTTCTGAATGCGCAGCTTTTTATTTGAAAGCAATATTCAAATTTGTTTGAGTTATAAAATTCAAGTCCGGTTGTAGTGTACATCATTTTGTTGATGAAACTAGATGTTTTCGTTTCCTAAATCCTTTCCGAGTTTATCAATAGCAATAAAAAGTAATTATAAATGACGGATCGTGTTAAAATGAAACTATACTGAAGCACCCTATCACAGCCGAATATATCGGCGATACGTCAGGAAGGGGTGTGGACTCGCGCCAATATATATCCACTTTCTTCTTTTTAAAGGTGTATTTGTTTATTTTTAGAAAGTAGAATAAAAATATCAAAACAAAAAGACAATCCTAAACAGAATTTATAATTAGTATCAACATTATAACTTTAAACAAATGTGAGGCATCATGGGGAAATCAAGCGCTGGTCAAAATAACAAAATTGGAGAAACAGGCATTTTTCCTACCAGTTTCGCAATTTTAATCAAATTTTTTGTGTTTTGTTCAACCCTTTAATGTCCGATTAAAAACACATTCTCTTGCGAATTAAGTTGAAAAATGTTGATTAAAAGCTCAAAGTATGCAAGTTTTCAGTTTTCAACGACTCTTTAGCTCTTGAAGTTACCAAGCTTTGGCAGCCATTTTCTCGCTATTTTTACAGCTGAAATAAAATGAACTTACCTCTTTCAATATAAAATATCTTCACTTCTGCTCAAGATAGATGGGTATTTTTTTCTCTTCAAAACAAGATAACTGAACAGGCTTTAAGATGATACCAAACTCCACCTGCAAAAAAATTGACGAGCACCTAATTCCACCGCGTCGTGACACAAATGTTTTAGTAGATTCCTAATATTAACAACTTCACAGACAAAGTAGTTGTAATAATGATACAAACTCCTTGTTTTAGTCTCTACAGAAACTGTCTTCTGTTTCTTTTTCACTTTTTATCAAAACTCAGTCTTCAACCGGAAACATCATGAGCTATGAGCTTGTGAGATATTCTTTCATTTTTCATTGACAAAAAAAGAGGATGAAGTAAAAAATTTTCAGTTATTTTCAAACTCAGGAAAGAAAAGTCAAATAATTATAATTTACAAAATGTTCCACTTGTTTTCCCTCAGGTCACAATGACATGGTCCGTTGTTTCTCCTGTGGTATTGAACTCTTTGACTGGATACCTGGTGCTGACCCCCTGACCCAGCATGCTTGTGCCTCTCCAGTCTGTTACTTCATGCTGCACAATAAAGGTCAAGAGTTCATCAATAATGCTCAACAGCAAGAGGTAACATGGTGTGATTATATGTTTTTCTGTTGTAATAAAAATTGATTGTATGTCATTAATGATATTTCTATCATTTTGCTAATTGTGTAAAATCTACCTTGTTCTCATTCTTTTTTTATGAAAAGATATTTATAAAATATATGACATATATATGTTCTAAACATGTAACTTGAAGAAATAGGTCTACTCTTTTTTTATTCTAAAAAAACATTGATCAATTTGCCCTTGTTCAGTTTTATAAAAGTGAGGAGTCAGTGTTCACTCTATACAAATTTTAAAATACTATGGGCTAACTTTTGTGTCTTCTCTCATTGTTCGAACATGGCTAGGACATCATAATTTATAGCACCATGGGTAGAAGCTATGTTATATATTATTTTAATCTTAAAGTCACAAATTTTGAGTGGATGGTAACCTTTCTTCTACTAGAGGAGCTGTAAACTTTTGAGCTTTTTCTCACAATTATTTCATTTTTTCTCCCTTTGTTGCAGCTTGTGGTTGGAGTAAACCAAGAAAGTCAAATAAAAGGTAAAATTTGGTCCAATGAGACATGTCACATCATTTTGTTTGTGTTGAACTTTATTTTAGATGCTGACATTTAAAAATAAATATGTTAATATGTCATGATTTCAGTATTTTATAACTCCTCATGAAAAATTTGTTCATGACACTTTTATTATATTTGTGTTTCGTTACAGCTTTAATTACTCAGTGACAGATTAATGCACACTCTGGGGTGCCTACAATTCTTATAATGACACATTTTTAAGTACAGTAGTGGATCGAAATTATTGGACAGTGTTTGTACAGTTTTGAAATAATGCTGGAGTATCTTTTTTCTTTTTTCTTTTTCTTTAAATAGAGGATCAATTTATTTTAAAGCATGCCTTTTGTAAGAAGTTTTAAGCATTGTTTTAATCCTTGTAATAATGGTTATGGGCAAATTGACTGACTGTAACTTTAAAAAGAGACCATAAATCGATGCTCTGTCTTTTTATATAGCGCCATGACTGTTGAAGAGATTTTTTCGTTATTCAATTGTTGTTCTATCTATTTAATTTTTCCTAGTAAGATTCATTTGTTTTGACTTTATTCGAAACTCTTTTCACATCTCCAATTTTACTGAGTAATTTTAAGTTACCTTGTATTACCGATCAATGTGACATATAATTAGTTTACTCTTGTGTTATCTCTCTCAGGTCTTGAGGCAGCTACCTCATCCACCACACTGTCAACAGCAGCAGCAACATCATCATCATCATCATCATCATCATCATCATCATCATCATCATCATCATCGTCATCATCTCCACAACCAACTGGACCCAGACCGTACCTGGACCTGGACTTGTTCTCCTCAGCTCGTGCACGTGGGTACAGCACAGAGCAAATCTCTGATGCCATCATCACCTTCTTTTACCTGACTTGTGAGTCACTCCTCTATACAGAGCAAATCTCTGATGGCATCATCACCACTTTCTTTTACTTGACTGATCTCCTTTCCTAACAAGAGACAGTCTTTCCTGACATATGTTGCTTACAGGGCTGATTGGGAAAAGGGTTGATTTTGTTGTAAATTTGTTTTATTTTATGCTGGTGTTTTAGCAGTTTAATTCATGAAATAAGTTGTGAGATGAATAAAATATTTTTGTTTTCTCATTTAATGGAGCATGTATAGAGGAGGGACTTTACCTAATGTTTGCTATACTGAACAGATATTGTTGTAACAAAAGAAAAAAAAATGATTTTCATGAAGACTAATAACTATTGAAGTGTCTAAGTCTTCTTCCAACAACAATCGACTGCTCAGTGTAATAGCGTCACGTATCACTCTTCAAAACATCGTATGGCGAAGTCTTACACTAAGGAGTCAAAATGTTGTGTAATTTTCTGTAGTAATTAAAAACCTTTGTAATTTCTATGTACTGGTGTTGTCCAACAACTGACTTTGTTGAAAAAGTTCACTTTTATGTCTCAGGTACTTTTCTAAAGTTAAAAGCTGTCAGCGAACAGTGTGGTGTAGTAGATAGAGTGTTTACCACGTGTGTGTTTGTATCTTCAGGTGGCCAGTTCCCCGACTCTCCCCTCCTGCTGGGTCTGCTCAAGGCCGGCACTGACCACCACAAGACGCTCTGTGACAAGACACAGGAAAACCTGGACATCAGGTCCGAGGTCCAGGTCATCAAGTCAGAGAACCAGGTCATTAAGTCAGAGGTTGAAGTCATTAAGTCAGAGGTCGAGGCAGTCAAATCTGAGAACCAGGTCAAGGACACAGAGATCCAGGCCAAGGAGAGAGAACTCCAGCGTCAGAGGTTTGAGCGTGACTGGCGTGAGCTGGCCATGAATCAGGTGAGCTATAACCTTTGACCTTTGCGACCTCACCTCATTGGTGTTACAAAATATGTGTCCATATTATTTGACCATCTCTCCTTTGACCTCTGTGTGACTGTATTGTGTGTTGTGTCATAGATGGCAGTCCAGACTGTAGGCAAAGACTTGGGATAAATAAGAACAGGCACATTCTGTGTTTCTCCATGCTAGGGTTCCTCTCAGTGTTAACACATCTCTCTCTCCTTGCCAGTTACTCTGGTAGTGTTGATAAAAGGTCAAGGTTCAAATCTGAGTAAGTTATGGATTTTTCTCTTCCTTTTTGAAGCTTTCTTTTAGGACCAATGCACTGAAGTTGAAGTTCTGGGTGGTTTGTGGGTGCTTTAGAGTGGTCTGCTTCTTGTACTTCCAAGTTGAGTGTCTTGTGAATTTTTCTCATCCTTTCTTGAAGCTTTCTTTTAGGACCAATGCTCTGAAGTTGAAGCTATGGGTGGTTAGTGGGTGCTGTTGTGTGGTCTGCTCCTTGTACTCCTTGCCACAGTCATAATTGTGTCAGTCTGTATTTGGCTTAAGGTGAGTGTTGTTGTACTGACTCACTGTAATCTGACACATCGAGTCAGGGGGAAGTACTCCTTCTGTGTAATAACCAAAGTGGTATTGTGGGTGGTTGGAGGGTGCTACTGGTGGTACGTCTTACTTCTTTTCATCGCCTCTGTTGTTTCTATCTCTGTTTAATCATTCTCTTTTTCCCGACTTCAAATTATTCTGCTGATATTCTTCTCTTTACTGAAAAAACTGATGTATCAAGTAAGTTGTTAAAGTCCCAACAAGAGGAGATGGGAAGATACAGAAACGTTTCTTGGTATTGTTTTTCTCTCCTTTCTTTTTGTTAAGATGAAATCGTCAATTGCTTATTTTGGAGTGTGTTTCAGAAGTCTTTTTTTGTTATTGTTGTTGTGAAAAGAGAACTCCGAGGAATTTAGGCCGATTATTAAAAAAATTATTCTGATGACCTCAACTTTTTTCCCCCTTTTTATTGTCAAGTGGTGTTCCTGCCCTATGATTAGTTTTTAGCATTTATTTTGAACTTTTAAAACCCCCTGTTGGTCTACTTTTGCAGACTTGGGAGAATTAGAACAGCCACATTCTGTGTTTGTCTGAGCAAGGGTCCTTTCAGTGTTAACTCATCTCTCTCTTCTTGCCAGTTGCTGTGGCAGTGTTAATGAAAGGTTGAGGTTTGAAGCTGAGTGCGTTATGAATTTTTCTCTTCATTTCTTCAAGCTTTCTTTTAGGACCAATGCACCAAAGTGGTGTTGTGGGTGGTTGGAGGGTGCTACTGGTGTGTGGTTGGTACTACTTCTTTTCATTGCCTCTGTTGTTTCTACCTCTGTTTTTTAATCATTCTTTTTTTTCTGCTCTGAATTATTGTGCCGATATTCTTCTCTTTCCTGAAAAAAACTGATATATCAAGTAAGTTGTTATAGTCCCTACAAGAGTAGATGGGAAGATGGAGAAGAATTTCTTCGTGATAAGCTCAACTTTTTTCCCCTTTTTATTGTCAAGTGGTGATCCTACCAAATAATTAGTTTTAACTTTTATTTTGAACGTATTGTATGATCCCCGTTTGGTCTACTTTTGCAGACTTGGGATAAATAAGAACAGCCACATTCTGTGTTTCTCTATGCTAGGGTTCTTCTCAGTGTTAACACATCTCTCTCTACTTACCAGTTACTGTGGCAGTGTTGATGAAAGGTTGAGGTTTGAACTTTTCCTTTTCCTTTCCTGAAACTCTTTTTGGACCAATGACCTGAAATTAAAGTCATGAGTTATTATTGGGTGCTTTTGTGTGGTCTGCTCCTTCTACTTCAAAGCTGAGTGTGTTATGAGTTTTTTCCTCCTTTGTTGAAGCTTTCTTTTACGACCAAAGACTTAAAATTAAAGTCATGGGTGGTTAGTGGGTGCTTTTGTGTGGTCTGTTCCTTGTACTTCTTGCCACTGTTATAATTGTTCCAGTCTATGTTTGGCTTAAGGTGAGTGTTGCTGTACTGACTCACTGTAATCTGACACATGGAGTCAGGGGGAAGTACTCCTTCTGTGTAATAACCAAAGTGGTGTTGTGGGTGGTTGGAGGGTGCTACTGATGAGTGGTAGGGCTTACTTCCTTTCCTTTCTGTTGTTTCTATCTCTCTGTTTATCTTTCTTTTCTTCCTGCTCTGAATTATTTGTCATTCTTCTCTTTAGTGAAAAAAAAATTATATCTAGTAGGTTGTTATGGTCCAAGAAGAATTGATGGAAAGATACAAGAGAATTTCTTGGTATTGTTTTTCTCTCCTCTTGCTCCTATTATTGAAGATGAAATCATTGTTGATTGCTTAAGTTATAGGGTTGCTTTTCAGAAGTTGTTTTTTGTGTGAAAAGAGAAGCTGAAGAGTAAAGGCAGAGAGTTAACAAAAATATTTCTGATTAGCTCAACATTTATCCCTTTTATATTGTTAAGCGGTGATCCCACCCAGTGATTGTGTTTTAACTTCAGTTTTAAACATATTATATAAACCTCATTTGATTTACTCTAGCAAGGATCATTGTATTGTTGTGTAGTGCAGTGTCCACTTATGGGAAAACTTTTTGTTTGATTTTACCAGATATTTATTCATGGTGGGTTTTTTTTTGTTCTTATGAATGTTTCATTTAGGGTTTGATTTTCCTGTCTTTTTTGCTTTTGTTTTTTAAATGTATTTGTTTTTTACACCTCCATTGATACAATTTAGATCATTTAGGAGTCAGGCTTCCAACTCTGCCTGTCAAGTCCAGCCTGGCCTGAGAGGGATACAACATTCTAGCAAAATGTCCTCGACACTCGATAAAAATGTTCTTCCCACTGATGAAATGAACTTGGGTCTCTTGCTTGCAACAATAAAACGCCTAGTTGCTGCTCTGCAGACGCCGGCAATTTGTCCTGTGCTTTTGTTAATAATACGTAATGAATGATAAAAGTAACAACAATAATAATTATGGAAAGGTATTTCCGTGTTTCAAAGTATGTTCTATGTTGTTTTGCAATGTATTGTCTACTGCACTGCGTTGTGAAACATTTTGATTTTTTAGAGAAACATTCAGTGCAAACTGCCATGTCCTAGGTGTTTGAACATGAACATTCTGACAAGATCTTTCATTGATTTTTCTGGATAGCATACTCATTCTCACCTTTGTGAAGTGAAGGAAATTTGTGGAAAATGTCTTTCCCAAGGACGAAACATTGGGCCAGAATCCGAACCAATAGCATTACAGCAGCAGGTTGAGCAGACTAACCACTGGAGGGCCAACACCATAACTGCCATGATAATTGTGCTGTTGAGTTGATGTTTGTTTTGGAACTTTTGTTATAGGGAGATGGGGGTGGGGGAAGGGAGATAGAGGAGAGTGAATGGGGACACGGCTGGTAGGGTGTCTGAAACACATTTGTTTATTAAGTAATTTGAGAGGTGTCTGTACGTTTAATGGAGTGTGCACTTGATGCAGTAAAACTGGAAAGTCGTGTCATAGTCATGTCTTTTTTCTTTGATTTTTATTGAGAACTACAACTAGAACTGAATGGGATTTAAATGTTGACTGATGTCAGGTACGATGAGCCTTTTGATTTTGACAAAATGTCTTCATTTGAACGTTCTGTTAACTGCTGTGGGTTTGTCATATTTTCGTTCTGTTTGGAGCAAGATGAAATCATTGTGTGAGAGCAAAATTTGACATAAAATGATAAATGATATTGTATTGGAAAACTATTATCTTGAATATGAGGCCCTTTTCTTAAATTCTTTTTTTTTTCCGGAAAGTAAGGAATGGTTTTGCATTTTGTTGCAGATTTATAGTTTTTGTTCAATTTTTGTCTTCAGGTCATAGAGGAGCTAGAAGAGAAAGACCAGGCATTAGAAGAGAAAGACCAGGCATTAGAAGAGAAAGACCAGGTGATAGAAGAGAATAGACAGGTGATAGAAGAGAAAAACCAGGCACTCCTCACCAAAGATCTACAACTGTCCATGCTGAGACAAGAGTTACTAGAAATGCGTGAACATCAAAGACCTCGGTCAGCTCCCCTGGACAGACTGGACTTTGACACAGAAGGTCAGTTTGTCAACAATTATTTTGTCTCATGTATAGGCAGGTGGTTGGAGGGCACCACTGGTAGGCCGTACTTCTTTTCTTTCCCTTTGTTTTTTCTGTCTTTGTTATTCCCTGCACTCTAAGACCATTATTGTGTGGATGTACTTCTCTTTACTTACATGTAGGAGCTGTGTTGTGTGATACCCTTGTCTCTTTTGTATTTTTTTGGCTGTGGTTCTGAGATATGGGCAGGATATTCAGTTACGAAGGGGGTATCTTCGGCTTTATGAAGCCTTTTGTCTGATCTTTGACATTCTGAGGATGCACTTTTTGTTTTTTGGGTAAAAGTCTTTATCTTCTAGTTGCTTGTGCTTGGACAGTGTCTCTCTATCACTTAGTTATAATGGATGATATAGATGATATTCTTCATTTTTTTCATGTCGGAGGTTTTCAAGGGCTTTGAATTTCTCTAGTTATATTGAATGATGTGATGAGGACTAATCTGTCCCCGTAGAATTATGCGATTGTGCGACCACGGCGCGGCCGTGTTTATCCGCGCAATTCTGCAACATTTGCATAATTTTGGATTATCCGTGTTTTTTCACGTTTTTTCCCCTATTTTTAACAAAACAATTAACACCTCGCCATGTGACTAAAGGAAAGTAATCAACGTAATAAGTCTCATTTAAGTGACAAGTTGGCTATTTCCCTTGTTAGAAGATATTGGTCATGGGTTGGGATTTTGTTCCTTGAGCATGTTCAATCCATCAAAAGTTGTTGTTCTCATGTCTTCTGATGTTTCATGTTTGACAGGTGTCCCTGGTTTTTGTAATGTGCAGGATCAGAGGTCCAGATGCCCTTTTTTTTTTTTTTTTTTACATTTTTCTTTCCTCTATAGAGATCGAGCTGAAAGTTACAGAGATTATATTTTTTGGTTGTTGTTTTTTTCTGACTGATGTGTATTGTTTTCTTTCCAAATACACAACAAATTACTGATACTGATATGTTCCGTTTTCAATTTTTCTGTTCATAAAACATGAAAAATCATGAAAATTCTTGCTGAAAAAGTGCAAAACATGTCGCGAATGGTGTTATGGTAACTTGCATAATTTTGGCATAATTTTGCTTTTTTTTTGGCATAATTTGGCAATCTAGATTTGCGTAATTCTACGGGTCAGACTAATAGTACATTTTGTTTTCTGAGAATAACCTTGTAGAATTGACCTTCTGAAGTGTGTCTTGCTCTGTTACCTTATATTATAGCTTCTACGTTATGATTACGGTATCATAATGTTGAGTCTGGTAAGCCTCTTTCTCATTTTGCTTAAGCCACTTGACATCCTGCTCATCCACAGACCAATCCGATGATCCAGATGTGGGAGAATGTCAGAACAGCAGTCGTATTGAAGAAGTTAATGTGATGTCTTGCCCGATGTGTCATGACGCACCCATCCAGGTCTTGCTGCGTCCGTGTAAACATCTGTGTGGCTGTGCCCTGTGTGTCTCCAAACTTGACGGACGATGCCCTTATTGTAGACGCGTCACCACTGGGATGGAGAAAGTCTTTGTCCCATGATTTTCAAAATCTATACCTTTTGTGTGTGTAGAACTAGATCTACATGTTGCATGATCGATTCTGCTGTAATGAGGAGGTTAATATTGTAAGTTTACTCTTCCGTTGAGTGATTCAAATTTTAAATATTTCCTGTGGAAATAAAACATGACCATCTTATTCAGACGCACCTAAAGCCCCACTCAATCTTTCTCCCTCCCTAACAGTATCAAAAGGAGATAAGTTGTCTACTTTAAAATATTTTTGTACAAAAGCAACTGGAAATTATTTTTGAAAATATAGAATTAATTGCTAAAGATAGATTATATACTTAAGTGTTAACTAACACTAACAGTAGCAGTCACTGTTTCTAAACCTATTCCCATTTTGTAGTTGTTCGTGGAAGCTCCACTGATCAGCCGATCTCTTAATTGAATGATCTAAATTGAATTGATGGAGATGGAAACATATAACATCTATTTTGTTGTTAGTCTATTGTCGTTGGCCATATTTGATGCTCTTTGATAAGAATAATCTAATCTTCCTCTAGAGGACAAAACACAAGCTGCTGTTGTATTTTTTACACACTAATTGAAGTTTCTCATACTTTTAAAGAATCTGTTTCTCATTACAATGTTAACTTTCACATATTCTTAAGATGACTATGAAGTTGTTTTGTATAGTTGTAATATAATATATAATGCGATGCCTTAGAAAAGCAGTAAACTAGACCAGGCGAGACAAAATTAGAAACTCAGTAATCCGAGAAATGGTGGGC